>NC_064634.1:333048240-333356358 GCF_023864275.1 Schistocerca cancellata
TAGCAGGTTCATATGAGTTGTGTGGAAGCGGCGACATATTCTACAAGAAAAGCACTAGTGCTGTTCCCATAGAATTCTTCACACCAAATGTATTTACTTGTAGTGGATAACAAGGAGAATACATCGTTTTTTTGGTATGTAACAACTCGATGTTTGAATATTTTTACATTATGCCTTAAGGATTCTGATGGACAACACACATTCTCGTGGCTGTGGAGAGTGTTGAAGTTGGAATTTTCTTGCGTTAGCAGGTTCATATCAGATGTGTGGAGGAGGCGATATATTTTACACGAAAATCACTAGTGCTGTGCACATAACTTTCTTTACACCAAATGTATCTACGTACAATGGATAACTGAGTGAATATTTCTTTTTTGGTAAATAACAGCTCGATGTTTGAATATTTTTATCTTTTGCTGTAAGAATTCAGATGGAAAATACACATTCCGGAAACTGTGGAGAATATTAGTGAATGTATTTTCTTTTGTTCGCAGCTTTATATCAGATGTGTGGAAGCGGTGACATATTCTACAAGGTATTTGCTAGTGCTGTGCACATAGCACTTTTCACAACATAAGTACCTACGTGCAATGGATAATTAAATGAATATATCTTTCTTTTGGTAAGTAATAGCTCGATGTTTGAATATTTTTATCTAATGCTTTAAGAATTCAGATGACAAACACACATTCCAGTGGCAGTGGAGAGTGGTAATATATGTAATTTCTTCCATTAGCAGGTTCATATGATATGTGTGGAAGCGGCGACATATTCTAAAAGATAATCGCTATTTCTGTGCACACAGCCTTCTTCACACCAAATGTATTTACTTGCAATTGATAACTCAGTGAATTTCTTCACTCTTGGTAAGTAAGAGCTACATGTTGGAATATTTATATATTTTGCTTCAAGAATTCAAATGAAGAATACACATTCTGGAAATGCTGAAGAGCACTAATGTATGTAATTCTTTTCGTTAACAGGATCGTATGATTTGTGTGAAAGCGGCTACATATTGTACAGTAAAATCGCTACTGCTGTGAACGTAGCAATTCGACATCCGAAATGTATTTACATGCAGTGGATAATAGATTCAATATTACGTTCTTTTCGTATGTAACAGCTCGATGTTTGAAAATTTTTATATTTTGCATTAAGAATTCAGATGAAAAATACATATTTCGGAAACTGTGGAGAGTACTAATGTATGTATTTCCTTTCGTTAACAGCTCTACATAAGATGTGTGGAAGCAGAGACGTGTTCTACAAGTAAATCGCTAGTGCTGTACACATAGTATTCCTCACACCAAATTTATCTATTTGTAATGGATTACTGACTGAATATTTGGTCTTTTGGAATGTAACACATCCATGTTTGAATATTTTTATATTATGCTTTAAGTATTCAGGTCAAAAAAACAATCTGGTGACTGCTTCTTTCTTTAGCAGGTTTATATGAGATGTGAGGAAGCGGTGTTATATCCTACAAGAAAATCGCCAGTGCTCTGCACATAGCAGTTCTTCACACCAATTATATCTACAGAGTCAATATTACGTTCTTTTGGTATGTAACAGCTCGATGACTGAATAATTTTATACAATGATTTAAGAATTCAGATAAAAAATACGCGTTGCAGATACTGTGGAGTTCACGAATGTATGTATATTCTTTCATTAACATTTACATATGATATGTGTGGAAGCGGCAACGTTTTCTACAAGAAAATCACTAGTGCTGTGCGCATAGCATATCTTCTCACCAAATGCATCTACTTTCAATGGATAACTGAGAGATTATTTTGTCTTTTGGTAAGTGACAGCTCGATGTTTGAATATTTTATATTATGTTTTAAGAATGCAGATGGAAAATGCACATTCCGGTGGCTGTGGAGAGTGCTAATGTATCTATTTTTTCTCTCTTTAGTTGGTACATTGATTTGTGTGGAAGCGGCGACATATTCTACAAGAAAATCGCTAGTGCTGTGCACATAGCAATTCTTCACAACAAATTTATCTAAATGCAATTTCTAGCTGAGTGAGTATTTCTTTCTTTTGATAAGTTATACGTAGCTCGATGTTTGAATTTTTTCATGTTACGCTTTACTAATTCAGAAGAAAATTACAGATTTCGGAAGCTGTGGGGAGTACGTTTTCATGTCTTTTCTTTCGTTACAGGTTCATATGGGATTTGTGCTGTGCACATGGTATAACCCCCCCGCCCCCCCCCCCCCCAAATTTATCTACGTGCAATGTATAACTGAGTGAAAATTTCTTTCTTTTGATAAGTTATAGCTCGATGTTTGAATATTTTCATGTTATGTTTTACGATTTCAGATGCAAATTACAGATTTCGGAAGCTGTGGAGAGTGGGTAATCATGTCTTTTCTTTCGTTACAGGTTCGGAGCAGAAACAGTAACGCGTTTGTGCCTAGGGGAAACGATCTCGAATTTGCAGAAGAGTTCTGACAATTTCTTCGGTCCTCTGAGGATGCTCTGATGTAAAAGGGATCTACATCTACATCTACATTTATAGTCAGCAAGCCACCCAACGGTGTGTGGCGGAGGGCACTCTACGTGCCACTGTAGTTACCTTCCTTTCCTGTTCCAGTCGCGTATGGTTCGCGGGAAGAACGACTGCCGGAAAGCCTCCGTGCACTCTCGAATCTCTCTAATTTTACATTCGTGATCGCCTCGGGAGGTATATGGAGGGGGAAGCAATATATTCGATACCTCGATTTTGCATGGCGCTGAATGTCCCGTCTTTAGAAAGAGTGCTAGACGTGGGAAAGACCTTACTTGGCTTGTGAATTATGGGGATGATTTGGAATATGTTAGATGACCGACTTTGGTAATCGAGAGTGGAAGTATGAGTTTGCTGTATTTGTTTCCAGTTACTCAGTGGTTTACAGCACGCTGCACCTCGCTAATGTTTAGAGTTTGTAGATAAGTTATAGTCTATATCTGGGGAATTATGTTGCGCCAGCGATCGGTAGGAGGCCGCCTAGTGCTTGATATCGAGAAGTACGGCCAAAATAGTATAATACAGGGCGATTCAAAAGTCCTTGGACACCTTCGTAAGTTGTGAGATTAAAAGGAGAATTGAAATGTGATGATGGGAACATATGTTTGATGTGGGGCCACCCACAACTTTTGGAGTGAATGTCATTCATTACCGCCATCTTGAAATCCGCCATTTTGATTCCAGTCATTTTTTTTAAATGGGAAGGGGGGTGTATGACACATCAAATAACACTCGCTTGAGCTCTTGAATTTAATGGTGTAATTTGTTTTTGTCTGTCTTGTGCAGTTTACAGGTTATTAACAACCACTCTGAATGCACACGGAGGAGGGTGTCTCCGGATACTACGTTTTGCTGTGGCAGTGTGTAATAGCAGGAAGTCTGGGCACTGCCCTCCTGCTGAGGCACCAGGGGCGCTTAATAGTTTTGAAACAGATAATACTGATATTGGGCCATTTTAAAAGGAACGTTACAACGACAGAAGGCTTTAGCGAATTCCAGGAAGATCGGCAGAAGATCGATAATTAACGCAGGTACCGGCATTTGATCCAGAACGTTAATAAATGTTACGCAATGTACATAAAAAGATGAAGAAATCCAATACTGTACTACTACACTGCTGACGACAAATCGCCCGAAAGAGTGAACAATACTATAAGCTACCGAAGAGCAATCAACCGTGGCGACATATTGTAGAATGACCACACAAAAGCTGTAGTAGGAGATGTCAGGCTTAAGATTCACTAGAAAAATCGTTAGGAAAGAAGTGACTTACAAAACACGTAATCGATCGATTCTTGAGCATTGATCATCAGTCTGGCGCCCTCATCAACTCCGATTGGTGGAGAGACACACAAGTTGCAACGTAGAGAGCAATACGAATATGCTCAACAAATTCCAGTGGCAAACACTACAAGTGTGCATCGCGTAAAGGTTTACTACCAAAGTTGATAGAGAGGACGTTCCGTAAAGAGTTGGGCAACATACTACTTCCTCCCAAATACGTTACACGAAGTGGTGGGAACGAGAAGATCCGAGGAATTACGACTGGCAGGAAGTTTACAGACAATCATTCTTCCCATGCGATGCTAGTGAATAGACGAAAGATGGGAAGAACAGTTAGAGGTATTAGAGTACCCTCCGTCACATGGGTTGTGGAATATAGATGTAGACGAGGACTTGAGGAAGTCCCCATCACACAAGCACCATTTGTGCTTCAGTACCTTTTCTTTTACATTCACACTTTGTAGGATGCAGAAGTGTTTACGTGAGTAAAAAGTCATTTTCGTTTACGTTATGTAGTAGAAAAACTAAAAAGGATATCAGGAAATTGCCATCAGATGACTCCCTATTCAAGATGTGTACAGGGTACCTTGTAAATGTTGCAGATTTAATACGAAAACCTTTATCAGCGTGTTGATGTGTTAGTTTATTTCTCTTTAGTAAACATCGAATATTTCCACCTCCATAGTTGGGCGGCCAGCTTAAGTATCCCAACTGGAGAGCTGCTGCAGCGAGAAGTAACGTCTTCAGGGTCTGGGAAGCTGACAAAGGCTGGTAGATCAGTGTGCCAACCCCATTGCCCTTCACACCGCACCCAAGTTACACCGTTGACATGGCGGCTAGTCGAAATAACACGGTCCTCGGGGTTTGAATGGGCGTTTTGGTTGTTTATATGTACGTATGTGAATAACGAAAATTCTCCATTAAAAGTTTGGTGTTTCTCCGAATGGTTGACTTGTGCTAAAAGGGATGATTGTTTTGCTTCGAAAATTTTAACCATTGTGGTACGAGCAAACTTGTGCAATTTGTAGAAAGTCATTCGATATGGAATGTTCTGCTGGAATTAGCTGCGTCATCTTCAGGTAATAACAGTGAATAATATGTATTTTCTCATGTTTCCAGCTATGGAAATAGCCTCCAGTGCCCTCTCTACATGTACATCTACACCTATACTCTGCAAACCACCGTGAGGTGCATGGCAGAGGGTACGCGCCATTGTTCGAGTTATTAGGGTTTCTTCCTGTTCCATTCATGTACGGAGCGCGGGAAGAATGCTTGTTTGAATGCCTCTGTGTTCGCAGTAATTATTCTAATCTTATCCTCACAGTCCCTATATGAGCAATACATAGGGGGCTGTAGTAAAGACCTAGAGTCATTTGTAAGCAATCTCTTTTGAAGACTGATTGCACTTCCCCAGCATTCTGCCAATAAACCAAAGCCCCTGCTTTACTCACGGCTGAAACTATGTGATCATTCCATTTCATAACCCCACAAAATGATACACTGAGGTATTTGTAAAAGTTGGCCTACACCAACATCGACTCGTTGATACTGCAGTCATAAGATATTACGTTTTTCCCGTTTTGTCAGGTGTAAAATTGTATACATTTCTGCACATTTAGAGCGGGTTGCCAATCTCTGCACCACGTTGAAATCTTATCAAGATATGACTGAATATTTATGCAGCTTCTCTCATATAATACTTGATTATAGATAACTGCATCATCTGCAAAAAGCCTGAGTCCACTTCGGCAAGGCCACTAATACACAACATGAAGGGTCTCAACACCCTTCCCTGGCTCACACCTGAAGTTACTTCTACATATGATGATGACTCTCCATCCAAGTTGAAATTCTGTTTCCTCCCCACGAAAAGCCCTCAACGTTCCTTTCAGGGCATTCTGATACAATAGCTCCATACTTAACAACCATGTATAACCGTTCTATCGACGAAAGATCCAATACCCACAAACTGGAAAGTTGCACACGTCGCACCAACATTCAAGAAAGATAATAGGAGTAATCCACTAAATTGCGGGCCCATATCATTAACGTCGATATTCAGCAGGATTTTTAAACATATATTGCGTTTGAACATTATGAATTACCTCAAAGAGAACGGTCCATTGACACACGTTCAACTATATTTTTACTCACACGAAGTGTTGAGTGCTATTGACAAAGGATTTCAAAATTGATTCCATATTTTTAGATTTTGACACTCTACCACACGAGCGGCTTGTAGTGAAACTAGAATATCGTCTCAATTATGTGAATGGATTTGTAATTTCCTGTCAGAGAGTTCACAGTTCGTGGTAACTGACAGAATGTCATCGAGTAAAGCAGAAGTGATTTCTGGCTTTCCCCAAGATAGTGTTACAGGCCATTTGCTGTTCCGTATCTATATAAACGATTTAGGAGACAATCTGAGCAGCTGTCAGAGGTTGTTTGCACATGATGTTGTTGTTTATCGACTAATAAAGTCACAAAAGATCAAAAAAATTGTAAAACTGTTTATAAAAGATAACTGTATGGTGCAAAAATTGGCAATTGTTCCTAAATCACGAAAAGCGTGAGGTCACCCACATTAGTGCTAAATTCTCGGTTAAACTTCGGTTACACGATTAATCAGCCAAATCTAAATGCCATAAATTCAAATAAATGCCTAGAAATTAAACTTACAAATAATTTCAATTGGAAGGAACACACAGAAAATGTTGTGGGGAAGGCTAACCAAAGACTGCGATTTGTGGGCAGAACATTTAGAAAATGTAACAGATCTACTAAGGAGACTGCCTACACTGTGCTTGTCCGTTCTCTTTTACAATACTGGTGTGCGGTGTGGGATCCTTACCAGGTAGGATTGCCGGAGTGTACATCGAGAAAGTTCAAAGAAGGACACCACGTTTTGTATTATCGCGAAATAGGGGAGAGAGTGTCACTGAAATGATACAGGATTTGGGGTGTACGTCATTAAAACAAAGCCGTTTTTCGTTGCGGTGGAATCTTCTCACGAAATTTCAATCACTAACTTTGTCGTCTGAATGCGAAAATATTTTGTTGACGCCGACCTACATAGGGAGAAACGATCATCACAATAAAATAAGGGAACTCAGAGCTCGCACAGAAAGATATAGATGTTCGTCTTTTCCGCGCGCTGTACGAGACTGGAATATTAGAGAATTACTGTGAAGGTGGTTCGATGAACTCTCTGGTAGGCGCTTCAATGTGATTTGCAGAGTATCCACGTAGATGTAGATTTAGAACCCAGTCACAAATTTCACTTGATACCCCACATGATCGTACTTTTGGCAATAAGCGTAGGTGTGGTACTGAGTCAAATACTTTCCGGAAATCAAGAAACATTGCTTCTACCTGGCTGCCTCGATCCAAAGCTTTCAGTATGTCATGTGACATACTGTGACATTCCTCTCGTGTTGCCTGTGTGTGTCATCAGTATCAAAGTATCAACTGGAGCCCTTCTAACCTCCGTTGGTTCTATTAGTTCCAACCGTGCGAAATTAGAGGTTGGAATCCCTAATCGGCCTCTCTTGTTTAGGTTGTGCGTACGGACGTCTCCTTGCCGCGCCAACAACCGTGAGACGCCATCCAAGTTGGCATGTTACCCTCGGCATCACTTTGATATGATACAGAGGGGCAGGTAGTCAGTACACTGTAGTGCCGGCCGTTGCCAACTTTCCAGACGTTGGAGCTGCCACATCTCTGTGAAGTACCCCGCAGTTGGCGACACAAGTCTAAGTACCCCCCATTCCAGTCCCGCAATGGAAAAATCCCTGAGAACTGAACTCAAGTCCTCCGCATGGCAGAAAGGCATGTCGATCTCTCAGCAACGTTGGTGGTCGTTTACGTTTCACATGATTTCCGTTTACGACTTTAGAGATATTCCGCGATAGTTTCTTCGCAACAATTATGGACTTTTCCTCCTGAGTCCATCACTGTCGTACTTCACAAGTTCTTCGTATCTTATAAACACGTCCCAGGTAGCACGCGCCAACCTTTTTTTTAAGTTTAGGTGCAGAGTTCTTCTAGAAGTATTAAGTCAATAGGTATGACGACCACCCTGTCAAATTTCAATATGACAAGGAAATTGCGATGCAGTTAGGGTCCATCAGACGTGAAACATACGTAACTGATAAAATTCTGTTACTCCACATCATCTACCATGAAAAAAAGGCACACTTGTTACTTACATCATCATCTCTGAAAACAATAGTTCCCACACCAGCCTGAAAAATTAAGAGGAAAGAACATATATCTTTGTAACGATTGACATAAGGAAAGATATTTAAATGGTTATTCAAATGGTTCAAATGGCTCTGAGCACTATGGGACTTAACATCTGAGGTCATCAGGCCCCTAGAACTTAGAACTACTTAAACCTAACTAACCTAAGGACATCACACACAACCATGCCCGAGGCAGGATTCGAACCTGCGACCGTGATGGTCGAGCTGTTCCGGACTGAAGCGCCTAGAACCGCTCGGCCACAGTGGCCAGCGAACGGTTATTGTGACTAAAAAAAAAAACAATGCAGCAGTGATTACTAAATTCATTTCCTTATGGCTTTAATGTCGCAAATACTTAGCACAACTAATTTACAATAACAATTACAAATTGATATCATTTTCAGACTTCAGGTGAAGTAGTGTAGGATAAAATAAAATATAGTTAGTCATATAAGTAATGAGATTCCATGTCTTTCAAATATTCCAATTTATGTCGTGTATTTAGTTTCGCACTTTGATGATTACGTGAAGCACAGTTGTACAATCACTGAGGTAAATAATGTTTCGCGTTCCAAGTTGTAGTAGTAAGAGACCACGCAGTGATACTATAGTGAATTACAGATGCACTTATGACGGAAATTCTTGTGAGAAAACTTTAGACATGCGTGACTTATTAACTGAAGTTCATTACATAAAAGGTTGTTTTTTTCGAAAACATATACCAAATAAAACGTATTACTTCTTTGTGACATTTCAAAAGACGTGGATTGGATGAACAGGTGATATTGTTATACCGTATGGTGCTATTAGTGGGATGCACGTGAGCGCTTTAAGAAACTGATGCTAGAAATGCCGCCACATGTTTGGTGATTTAATCTGACGGACAGGTTTTGTGTGTGTGTGTGTGTGTGTGTATGTGTAATCAGTCTTCTCACGTTTTTGATGTGGCGCGCCACAACTTCCTGTTCTGTGTGAAACTCTTCGGCTCAGAGTAGCAGCTGCAACATACAGCGTCAAATTATTTGTTGCATACATTCCAATCTTATTTTTCCCTTCAGCTTTTATCCTCTATACCTCCCTCTAGTACCGTGGAAGCTATTCCCTGGTGCCTTCACACGTGTCCTTTCATCCTGTCCCTCCTTTTTGTTAGTGTTACCTGTACGTTCCTTTCACTTCGGTTCTCTGGAGAACCTTTTCATTGCTTCTCTTAGCAATCCACCTAATTTTCAACATTCTCCTGTAACACCACGTCTCAAACGCTCTGGTTCCCTTCTTTTCAGATTTCCACTAGTCCATTATTCACTACCAAACAACACTGCTCCAAATGCACATTCTCAGAATCGAGGACACCGACGTCATCAGCGAATAATTGATATCCTTTCATCCTGAATTTTAATCTCACTCCTGAAACTTTCGTTTGTTTCCCTCATTGCTCCTCCGATGTATACACTGAACAGCAGATCACTTCATTCTTGGACGTTCCCTCTTGGTTTGGTGTATTACCTTCTTTCCCTAAAGCTTACGTCTATTCTTCGCAGAGTTTAGGACAGCTTGCATCATTTTACATTGTCGAACCTAAGTTCTGTCGACAAATGCTGTGAAAGTGTCTTGGTTTTTCTTTTGTCATGCATTCATTAACAATCGCTACGTCAAAATTGCCTCTCTGGTGCCTTTACCTCTCCAAAAGTTAAACTGATCGTCATCTAACGGATCCTTAATTTTCTTTCCCATTCTTCAGTGTGTTATTGTTGTCAGTAACTTGGACGTATGAGCTGTTGAGGTAACTGTGCGATGGTTCTCGCTCTTATCTTGCCCTTGATGTTTCCGAGATTGTAGTATGTCTTCAGTCTCTTAGATTCTACATACTGACTTGGATAATCGTTTAGTTGACTCTCCCCGCAAAGCTATGGTTTCTCACCAATTTCGTAACTTATAAAACCAAATTGAATTGAAACGTCTCCTAAAGATTTTATAAATTCCGAATGGATGTTAACTACCCGTTCCGCTTTCTTTGATCCTAAGCCTTCCAGAGCTCTGCTAAACTCATTCTATTTCTGGATCTCCTGCGCCTATGATTAGACATCGTTAAAACTGGAAGTACGTATCGTGTACCACATTCAATTGTGAGAGAACTGTTATTGTTCACAGTATATTTGATAAAGGAACCGGCAGACCAAAGTTTTAGTGCTCTAAGGCACAGACAATATGCGAGTAGTAACAAAATCTCACACCGTGAGAAAAATGTTACGAAATATAGAATTTAAAGATGACGAGCAGTGGTATAAAAGCAGTTTCACTGATTCTTGACTTAAGAAAATATAAAAAAATGTAAAGGGCGTAAATGGAAGAAAGACTGATACCTTTGACTCCACGGGCGTAAATGGAAGAAAGACTGATACCTTTGACTCCACGGTGACGACCGGTCGTTGTTGCCAACTCGCAACCATAAAGCTGCAAAATGTTAAAGTATATAAATCAAACCGTGGCGAAGGCAGCTGCGAGACTGAGATTAATCAGAAGAACTCCAAGACTGGAATCTGCTGGCTAAGGGAGTCGCTAAAAAAATCCTCGTTCCAACAATTGTTGGGTTATTCGTTTGGTTGAGACCCTTACCATTTGGACTACCAGAAGACACGAAAAGATTCAAAAAAGTGTTTCACGTTTCTTCACGGATTCGTGGAGACGGAGTGAGAGCGTTACAGAAACGCTCAGTAACGTCCTGTACATCGCAGAGGGTCTTATTGTCAGTATTTCGAGGTCTCTCGTTCCAACACGAACTAAGGAACTTAGATTCCCCCAAACTTGCGCAGTGACTATGATGCTATAATTAGACGAAACTGGGGTCGTACACAAGGGTACCGACGATCTTCATTTCTATTCCTCGTTATCCATTGGATCGTGGAGGAAGAAAGTTGTTGTGATGTATTATACACCCACCTCCGCAGGTTGTACAGTGGCTGATGTAGATGTTAATGCAGACACAGATGCAGAACTATTCTCTCCCATGGGCCTCCGTCCACAATCTGCCTTGTCCTTGTTTCAATCTCTACGGTGTCGGGTCGTTAATGAGACACACATTTAATAGGGGTGATAGTCATCGATTATACTTACACGGGGATGAGGATGAGGTCAGCGTACAACAGGGATCTGTTCTGTTGTCTACTCACGTTGGCTAAAAATAAGGAAAAATTCTGCCAACCGATGTTACTGGAGATCTGAAGAACTGTTGGAGTTGCGAAAACCAGTAAGCGCATTAGAAATATCTATTCATCCGTTCAGGCACAAATTAGCACCGAAACGGAAGATGACAGAAGGCCGAAATGCGGAATCGGTTTTCCGAAACTGTTTTACTGTAGAATAGAAAAATACTGTTCGTCCTTTTAGTCATCCCAAGTAGAGGTTATGCAATAGAACTTGCTCCGTTTCTAGCGTCAGTTTATCGTAGATGGTAACAACACCGAAGATTACCAAGCGTATGGTAAAAAGGAGTCGTCGGTTACAGGCATACGATTATTGGGTTTAACAGCTGACGTCATTCTGTTGTAGAACTGTGGAACATACAGGGTGACTATAATTAAAGTTAAACTTTCAAAACGCTGTAGAAATAACACCACTGGTCAGAATGACATCAAATTACAACGGAATATTATCGGAGAAGGGGGAAAACGTATGGCAGAGAAAAAAAATGTTTGAAAATTGATGAGTAGATGGCATTGTATGTGACAAAATACGTAAATGAAAACACTTGTGGTGCGCACCACTCATTGAAGTTGGTATAAACATGCCGGGTATACGGATTTTCCTTCTTTCACTTCTGCAACGTTCGCCATTACTCTCTCGATGTAGGATCGCGGTCTGCTTGTAAAGCTGTATTACAAGGATGATGACTGTGAACGCGTCGCTCTGCAGAAGTTCCGAACACTGAAGGGTCTGAAAACAGGCGTTGGTCCGATGACTGTCGTGGGTCCGGAGAAAATGATTCGGAAATTGGAAATGACGGGTTCTTTTGGTGTGCAATCTGGTAGAGGGAGGAAACGAATTGATTCGACGTCAGTGGGAGCAGCGGCCACAGCAGTGCAGGAGGAGACGAGTGGTGGTGTGCAAATGTGTAGTGCACTGAGAACTGCCTCAACACTGGGCATACCCATGAGCACAGCGTGTAAAATCCTACAAAACATCCTTCTTTGCTATCCATTCAAAGCTACTCATGTGCACGAGCTGTTTCCTGTTGACCTGCCAGCAAGAGAGTCCTTTGCTTTACAATTTCTTGCTCGCAAGGGAGTGGACAGGGATTGGCAGTGGAAGATTTTGTGGACAGACGAAGCCCACTTCCATCTGACAGGATATGTCAATATACAGAATTGTCGTATATGGGCAACGGAAAATCCACACGCAAACAACCAGTACCACTACATCCTGAAAAGGTCTCTGTGTGGTGCGGGTTTATGGCATCATTTATTATAGGGCCACATTTTTTCGAAGAGACGTGCTTCCGGTCCTGTTACCTGTACTATCACTGGTAAGCGTTACGAGTGTCTTTAGCGCACCCACGTTATTCCTGCTCTCCAACAGCGTAGATGTGTAGATGGGATCATTTTTATGCAAGATGGGGCACCTCCGCACGTGCTGAAGCGCCATTTTGGAAATTCTAGAATTATCAGTCGCCATGTCCCTATAGCTTGGTCGTACCGATCACCTGATCTTAATCCGTGTGACTTCTGGCTGTGGGGCTATCTGAATGATGTTGTGTTCAGTGTTCCGACTGCAAACTTAGTTACATTTAAGGCATGCATTGCGCAACAGATTCAGAACATGATCCCCGAAACACTTTGAACAGCTGTGAAACATGCTGTTTCTCGTTTTAAACTTGTTGCAGAAAACGGTGGACAGCATACTGAACATGTTTTGCGCCAATCATACGGAAATTAGTAATCCAACTTTATATGGATTGATGCTTTTATGCGGTTTTTGACCTCAGGAAGATTAAAAACTGATGTGATTGATGCTTTTATGGGGTTTTGGCCTCAGGACAATAAAAACCGATGTGAGTGATGATTTTTATGCGGTTTTTGGGCTCAGGATAATTAAAACCTGATCTTTCTCATTCGATTTGATATGACCTTGCTGTGGTGGATGGGCTTACATAACTATCATTAGTATATCTGTACACCCATGCACACTGAGCAGTACATTTTGTTTAACGTCAAACGTACACCTTAGGCATTGTTGTATGATTTACTTGCCATCTACATATATACTCCGTTAGCCACCAAGCGGTGTGTGGTGGAGGGCACAATTCCCGCCAAAGTCATATTTCCCCCTCCCCCCCCCCCCCCATCCTCTGTTCCACTCGCGGATCGCACGAGGTAAAAACGACTGTCTGAACGTCTCGGTACGAGCTCTTATTTCCCTTATCTTTGAATCGTGATCATTGCGCGATTTGAAAGTTGGTGGTAATAATATATGCTCGGTGAAGATCGCATTCCGGAATTTAGTGAGCAGCCCCTTCTGTCTAGCGCGCCGTCTATCTGCAAGTGTGTCCCAAATTCAAACTTTCTATGAGATTTGTAACGCTCTCGCGATGGCTAAGTGTACCAGTCACGAATCTTGCCGCTCTTCTTCGGACCTTCTCAATCTCTTGAATCAGACCCAAATGGTAAGGGTCCCATACAGACGAACAGTACTCCAAGACCGGACGAACTAACGTATTGTAAGCTATTTCCTTTGTTGAAGGATTGCATCTCTTCAGGATTCTACCAATAAACCGCAATCTCTAGTTCGCCTTACCCGTTACTTGTGTAACCTGATCATTCCATTTGAGATCATTTCGAATAGTCACACCCAGATACTTGACGGACGCTACCGCTTCTAAAGACTGAGCATTTATTTTGTACTCGTACATTAATGGGGATTTTCGCCTTGTTATACGCAGTAGGTTACAATTAATAATATCGATAGATAACTGCCAGTCGTTACAACACGCATTTCTTTTCTGCAAATCCTCATTGATTTGTTCACAACTTTCGTATGATACTACTTTCCTGTAGACTACAGCATCATCGGCAAACTGTCTAAGGCCGCAGTCAATACCATCAACCAGATCGTTTATGTAAATCGTAAAAAGCAGATCACCTGTTACGCTGCCCTGGGGCACACCTAAAGTTACACTTGTTTTCTGTTGAAGTCACCCCGTTCAGGACGACATACTGCTCCCTGTCTGTTAGAAAACTTTCTATCCAACCGCATATATCATCGGATAGACCGTTATTTGTTGTCAACCACTATTAAATTATGATGCTTATAGTGCCACCTATTGCTACATTTTGCAATTATTTATTTTTCTTCTGCCATACGTTTTCCCCCTTCTCCGATAATATTCCGTTGCAATTTGACGTCATTCTGACCAGTGATGTTATCTGTACAGCGGTTTGAAAGTTTAACATTAATTATAATCACCCTGTATTTTATGTGGACGAGTTATGACTTGCCTGGAGAAAGAATATCTCCTCTGTGGAAACCAGAATGGATTCCGATCTCTAGGATGTAAGCTCACTCTATTCAACCATGATATCCAGAGCGCAGTAGACGACGGTCCCCGAGTAGACGCAGTGTTGTTTAATTTTCGGAACGTATTCCATACAGTTCTGCACTGACGATTAGTGAAGGTAATAAGAGCTATTCGAGTATCGAACCTGGTTTGTGATTGGAGCAGGACTTCCTTGCAGGCAGAAACCGACCTGTCGTTCTTAATGGGAAGCAACAAATTGAGATAAGAGAAATTTCGGGAGTGTACACAAGGTAGAGTTACAGGGCAGTCACCGTTTACAATGTATATGAATGATCTAGTGAGGATTTTCGGGGAAGATGCTGTTGCCCAATGGCAGAGGACTGTACAGAAAAGCAGGAAGTAAACGTAAAGCGAAGAGATCCATTACTGTTCCATTACGCTATTGGCAATAGATTATAGGAAACAACAACGGACGAAAATACCTAGGATTAACAGTCTGAAGCAATCCGAATTTGAATGATGCCATATAGCTAGCAGTAGCAAATGCAGATGACAGAGATCCACCGAAAGAAACTTAGGGCTATGTAATTCAGCCACGAAGGAAGTGGCTTAAGAAACAAACTTCCGCCCCTCTGTTGAGTTCTGACCACCGGTCTGGGACTCTTATCAGGATGATATTAAAAAGAGGTGCAGAAGATCCAGCGAAGAGCGGCCCGTTTCGTTAGGGACCGAGTGAGGTGGACGACGGCTAAAATCTTTGTCCACCCATCCAGATTTAGGCTTCCTGTGATTTCCCTAAATCTCTCTAGGCAAATACCGGGATGCTTCCCTTGGAAAGGGTGTTATCGGTTTCCTTACCCATCCGTTCGTAATCCGAGCTTGAGCTTCGTCTCTAATCATTGCGCTGTCGACGTGAAATTGCGTTCTTCCGCGAAATGGCCACGAAGAGAGCTCACTCGGAGATCTGCCGACAGTCATGGTTCCCACATTCCATGCGAGAACAGAATTGGTTGGGGGAGAGTGGGGAGGAGAGGAATAGGGAGAGTGAAGGATAGGTTTGATAGTGTTTCCAGGAGCAGCCTCCTCAACGTCCCGCTAGGTGGACTGCGGAGTAGAGACGGACGTGTAGAAGAGGAAACAACTACCTTTGCTTGGCTTTATTCGTGGACGATGCGTTCCAGAATGAGTCTCCCTCTCTAACATCGAAACTAAACATATCAATCGTTTTTAGGACCCTCATGCGATATTGCCTACTATGTATAGTGTACACCACATGTCCCGTCGAACGAACGATTTAGTATTATGGAGCATACAACAAATTCATCGCTGAAATGCATTATACGAAGATTCTTTCATCTTCGGAATCAAATCAATGTCACAAGGGCTTAATTCCGGGGAGTATGGTGAATATTACAGTACTTCCCAGTCCCATCGACCGAACAGAGCAGCCACAGCTTGCGCTGTATGCACCCGTGCATTGTCGTGCAAAATTATAGCTATGCGAAAGAAACGGCGACACTTCCTAAGAAACCCACCCATCATTTTGCACGACAACGCGCGGGAGCATACAGCGCAAGCTGTGGATTCTCTCTTCGGTCGGTGGGACTGGGAAGGACTGTACCATCCACCATACTCCACGGAATTAAGTCCTTGATTTGATTCTGAAGATGAAGGAACCACTTCGTGGCATTCGCTTCAGAACTGTTCCAGAGATTCGACAGACATTAGACCGCTCCGTTCGCACCATCAACAGAACAGGCTCTACTAACGGTATACTACGCCTTCCACATCGCTGGCAACGGGTTCTACACAACGCTGGTGACTACTTTGAAGGACAGTAACAGGTGAAAACATGTAAATTTTTGTATCGGTTGTGAATAAATAGTTGCCACTATTTAAGTTCCAACTCTCGTATTTGAGATGGATCGCACATACTGAAACATCCAAAGTTGTCAGTAATGTGTCTAGGAGTGTAAAGCAGTGTTTCCTGGCTAAACTGCATTTTTAGTCCGCGTGGAGGCTATGTTGCCGCCATTTTTCGGGGAACTGTGAGGTTCTTAAGTTGCGATATTACGGATAATCATAAATTGAAAAAGCGGAAACATTAACAATAAAATTCTTCGGGGTAGCTGTGTATTTATCAGTGATATTGAATACGTAGCTTTCCAAATATCTCAAAGATCTTTCGATGTTATATCAACTGGAGATTCGTATCCGTATTATAATGTCCCTGTAATTATGTTTCCACTTATGACCAATAAATACCGTATTTTTTACATCGCAAATGCTGCTTTGCTTCAAGTAATCATAATCGAGTGTGATTAACCGATTGTACATATATGACGTGTGTGTGCAATTTCAGTGTAACACTGGACTGATAAAGCAAATTGACTCCCTTCTTTTTTATATGTAGCCGTCCTACATAGTATATTTCTAAAGGGAAGTATCAGAATGTCTGGATTGATCTCTTAACTCGTTTCGTCCGAGTAGCTACTTGTGCATTTCACGTCTATCATATAAAGCAGTGCGTTACTGATGATAATACTCGCGGCACATCTAAAAGGGCTTGTACTGTTTTCTTTTCTACATAAAAGCGTAATCTGATAGTTTTTATGTACATATAGCTAAATAGATCTCAGTTTTTCCACTAGACCATAAACACCAAGGTGACGTAATAGAATAATACCGACAAGAGAGAACACTCTGCAAATCTACACAACGCTTATTTTCGAAATTACACAGCAAAAGCTTTCAGTTAATTAGAGACCGTTGAGGAATTCACTCATTTTATTCTTTGAAACTTCACTGAAACTGCTGTAACTTGGCGTGTTTTCAGTAAATTCTGCTTGCCTGCATCTGACAATTTCCCTAAGACATCCTTACACGGTTATAAAATTATCGTATAACTTTTAGAAATACAGGGTGGCTATAATTAAACCGCCACTACCTGTGCCAGTGTGACCAGAAAACTATTTACTATATGGGTATCCAACTTCATAGGAATGATGTTCAGACTGCGGGCTGCAAATATCGGGTTATTAGTAGTGTTAATGTCATGAATTGCCGTTAGGTGCCGGTACTGGTACGGTGATGCAGGGCTGAAACACAAGCATCAGTGCACATTACAGTTGCTAAACGTCAACATGGGTCTGGAAAAGCTGAACAAGGCTTTACTCGTGAACCTGTTTTACCAAAACAACAGCAATAGTGCTGCTACTCTTCGCTAGTATCGACACATTACAGGAATACGGAGGTGTCCTCTTTCCGCACTGGGGTTGAAGAACATTATTTGGAAATTCGAATTAACTGGCGGTTTGCGAATTGTTCCTGGGAGAGGCCGATAGGATTTGGACCACAAATTGTTGATGAAGTTACTGTTGCCATGGCTGCGAACACTGGACGCAATGTGCTATCATCGTGTAGTGCAAGAGCTGTTTTACGACAGCTGAATATTCCATGGTCCACCGTTCGAAAAGTGCTGCAAAAAATTATGAAATGATATCCGTGCAGACCACCAGTCTGTGGTGGATGCAGATGGTCGTCACAAGGAGCAGCGTTTGTAACTTGGATCATAAGCATGGTAACAATTGTTATCTTCTCATATGGAAATTAAAGTGTGATTCTTTCAATGGTTTATTCGTTGTTTCTCTTCCGTATTTCCTTACAAATGTTTCCACAAATCCTCATCGTCCTCCGGTCACCAGCTTTTCATGGTGCCCTCTCAAGTAGTGAAGTTTGATTACAACCACCTTGCATCTTTCCAATAGATGTGAGACATGAGAGCAATTACCCTCAGCACGTCAGAATGCCTAGCCGATTGGTAATCAGCTTAGGGTCCGATTCCATGCGTCTGCCTTGACACATGAAGTCATATTTGGAATAAACAGCGCAGTTTACAACAGTTACTAAGACAACCACGGATAACATCTAATAATAGGCCTCTCACATCCTTCGCACCTTTAACTCATGACCTCACACAGCACGTCATTGGTCGAAGCTGACGAGTGGGATCGGACCATGCGGTTGACCCATCAGTTATAAGATTGAAGATTCGCAGCAAAATTGCGCGACAGCCGCAGCGCACTGTGCTGGCAGTGTCAGACAAGGAAGCGTGCGGCTCTGCAGACGCTCACGGCGACTTATCAGAGGGAGAGGCCGGTCGCCATCTCGTAGAGCACAGCACACAGCAGAGCGAACATTCCGGTTCACAGGCTTAGCACGAAGTACGCGGTCCCTCAATGTCCTACGTTTCCTCAGTGGTACTTCCTGGGACGCCAATCGAACCACCCTCCTCCGTTTGTACTGGCCCTTGTCCATTCGAAACTCGACTGTGCGTGCTTTGTTTATGAATCTGCACGTACATCCCTCTAATGCTGTCTCTTCCGGAAGGCGTTCGATATAGTTCCGCACTGTCGCTTGATAAACAAAGTAAGATCCTACGGAATATCAGACCAGCTGTGTGGCTGGATTGAAGAGTTTTTAGCAAACAGAACACAACATGTTGTTATGAATGGAGAGGCGTCTACAGACTTTAAGGTAACTTCTGGCGTGCCACAGGGGAGTGTGATGGGACCATAGCTTTTCATAATATACACTCCTGGAAATGGAAAAAAGAACACATTGACACCGGTGTGTCAGACCCACCATACTTGCTCCGGACACTGCGAGAGGGCTGTACAAGCAATGATCACACGCACGGCACAGCGGACACACCAGGAACCGCGGTGTTGGCCGTCGAATGGCGCTAGCTGCGCAGCATTTGTGCACCGCCGCCGTCAGTGTCAGCCAGTTTGCCGTGGCATACGGAGCTCCATCGCAGTCTTTAACACTGGTAGCATGCCGCGACAGCGTGGACGTGAACCGTATGTGCAGTTGACGGACTTTGAGCGAGGGCGTATAGTGGGCATGCGGGAGGCCGGGTGGACGTACCGCCGAATTGCTCAACACGTGGGGCGTGTGGTCTCCACAGTACATCGATGTTGTCGCCAGTGGTCGGCGGAAGGTGCACGTGCCCGTCGACCTGGGACCGGACCGCAGCGACGCACGGATGCACGCCAAGACCGTAGGATCCTACGCAGTGCCGTAGGGGACCGCACCGCCACTTCCCAGCAAATTAGGGACACTGTTGCTCCTGGGGTATCGGCGAGGACCATTCGCAACCGTCTCCATGAAGCTGGGCTACGGTCCCGCACACCGTTAGGCCGTCTTCCGCTCACGCCCCAACATCGTGCAGCCCGCCTCCAGTGGTGTCGCGACAAGCATGAATGGAGGGACGAATGGAGACGTGTCGTCTTCAGCGATGAGAGTCGCTTCTTCCTTGGTGCCAATGATGGTCGTATGCGTGTTTGGCGCCGTGCAGGTGAGCGCCACAATCAGGACTGCATACGACCGAGGCACACAGGGCCAACACCCGGCATCATGGTGTGGGGAGCGATCTCCTACACTGGCCGTACACCACTGGTGATCGTCGAGGGGACACTGAATAGTGCACGGTACATCCAAACCGTCATCGAACCCATCGTTCTACCATTCCTAGACCGGCAAGGGAACTTGCTGTTCCAACAGGACAATGCACGTCCGCATGTATCCCGTGCCACCCAACGTGCTCTAGAAGGTGTAAGTCAACTACCCTGGCCAGCAAGATCTCCGGATCTGTCCCCCATTGAGCATGTTTGGGATTGGATGAAGCGTCGTCTCACGCGGTCTGCACGTCCAGCACGAACGCTGGTCCAACTGAGGCGCCAGGTGGAAATGGCATGGCAAGCCGTTCCACAGGACTACATCCAGCATCTCTACGATCGTCTCCATGGGAGAATAGCAGCCTGCATTGCTGCGAAAGGTGGATATACACTGTACTAGTGCCGACATTGTGCATGCTCTGTTACCTGTGTCTATGAGCCTGTGGTTCTGTCAGTGTGATCATGTGATGTATCTGACCCCAGGAATGTGTCAATAAAGTTTCCCCTTCCTTTGACAATGAATTCACGGTATTCTTATTTCAATTTCCAGGAGTGTAGTTAAATGACCTAGTAGATAGTGTTGGAAGTTCCATGCGGCTTTTCGCGGATGATGCTGATACAGGGAAGTTCCTCCTGCATTTCGCTACAATTCTCTAATGCCGCAATTGTAGTGGAATGCAGGAGGATATGCAGCGGATAGGCACTTGGTACAGGGAGTGGCAACTGACCCTTAACATAGATAAATGTAATGTATTGCGAATACATAGAAAGAAGGAGCCTTTATTGTATGATTATATGATAGCGGAACAAACACTGGTAGCAGTTACTTCTGTAAAATATCTGGGAGTATTCGTGCGGAAAGATTTGAAGTGGAATGATCACATAAAATTAATTGTTGGTAAGGCGGGTACCAGGTTGAGATTCATTGGGAGAGTCCTTAGAAAATGTAGTCCATCAACAAAGGCGGTGGCTTACAAAACACTCGTTCGACCTGTATTTGAGTACTGCTCATCAGTGTGGGATCCGTACCAGATCGGTTTGACGGAGGAGATAGAGAAGATCCAAAGAAGAGCGGCGCGTTTCGTCAGAGAGTTATTTGGTAACCGTGATAGCGTTACGGAGATGTCTAGCAAACTCAAGTGGCAGACTCTGCAAGAGAGGCGCTCTGCATCGCGGTGTAGCTTGCTCGCCAGGTTTCGAGAGGGTGCGTTTCTGGATGAGGTATCGAATATATTGCTTCCCCCTGCTTATACCTCCCGAGGAGATCACGAATGTAAAATTAGAGAGATTCGAGCGCTCACGGAGGCTTTCAGACAGTCGTTCTTCCCGCGAACCATACGCGACTGGAAAAGGGAGGTAATGACAGTGGCACGTAGAGTGCCCTCCGCCACACACTGTTGGGTGGCTTGCGGAGTATAAATGTAGATGTAGATGTAGAACAGTATCCACCATCGTGGCATCCATTTGGCCACTGGCACCTTTTACACTAGCCCAGTCGAGAGTCTGTATGCTTAAGCTGCTGAACTGCCACTGTCCTACCGCCATGACTTTCTCCTCAGCAGGTATGCATGCCGTTTGTCTGCCATGCGTGGCCATCCATCCTATGCCTCCTTCTTGGATGATTCCTTTGATCGCCAGTATGGGGCGCGTCCCTCTTATCTGTTACTTTCTGGAGTCCGCTTTCGGCACTTGCTACAGCAGCTTAATTTCACGCTACCTGTCACCCTCCTGGTGAACCCGTCACCACCTTGGCTTCATCAAATGGCCCGTGTTAATCTTGGCCTTCATTGGCTTCCTAAGGACACTACTCCAGCCTCGCTATACGTATTATCTTCAGTTTCTACGACCTCCACATGCAACTTCGCAAAAGTACCTTTGTGTACACCGATGGCTCTCGGACTGACTGTGGTGTCGGGTGTGCCTTCGTCATTGGCGCCCATGTCTTTCGATATTGGCTTCAAGCACGCTGCTCAGTACTTACAGCCGAGCTCTTCCAATGCGCGCCTGGCCGCGACCGGAGTGGAAGACGAGCCGTCATACAAACGCTATAGCAGTGACTTCTGAACTGTATTGTTTTGCTTGCATTGAACTTTTATATACCGAAGGACATTGATTATTTGTACGTCACCATTCGCTTGGCACAGTGACTTCTGAACTGTATTGTTTTGCTTGCATTGAACTTTTATATACCGAAGGACATTGATTATTTGTACGTCACCATTCGCTTGGCACACCTTTGTGAATAGCCAGAGTTAAGTATTGTCGATTTCCTTTACGGTAATAAACTCCATTAATACGAATTTCTTGAATTGTTGTCTAGCGATCCGAGGCACCCTATATTCGACGAGTGGTTAGACACAATACATTAATTGCAGTCACTGTTAAGCCTTTCAAATGTTAGTCTATTACTAAGAATTCGTTCGGTCTCAGAAACACTGCTCGATCGCAAATAGCTTCTCTTCTGTTAACAACTGTTCTAGCATGTATCTAGTTAGTTCTAAATAAAGATGTAGCTGTATTTATGGTAACCCCTGTTTTGTGTAGAAATAGGCGTCATCCTGGCACACTACACACCTCGCGAAGAACAGCTACCATTAATCTTCCATCCTGTAGTCAAATCGAAACACGTGTCTGCAGATAGATTAGAGATTAGATTAGTTTTTCGTTCCATAGATCCGTGTTGAGGAGATCCCCGTGGATGTGGAACATGTCACTTTCTTTTAAGCTGAAATAACAATACTAATAGTATGAATATATACAATACATCATTTGTTTCTATTAAAAAATTCGTCAATGGAGTAGAAGGAGTTGGCCACTAGTAAGTCTTTCAGGCTCCTTTTAAAATGATCTTTATTTGTAACTAAATTTTTTATGTTTGCTGGCAAATTATTGAAGATGAGTGTTCCTGATTAGTGGACCCCTTTTTGAACTAAAATAAGTGCTTTTAAGTCCTGGTACAGATCATTTCTGTTCCTGGTATTGTATGTATGAACTGAGCTGTTTGTTGGAAAAAGAGATATATTATTTAGGACAAATATCATTAAGGAGTAAATATACTGAGAAGCAGTAGTTAGTATACCCAGTTCTTTGAAGAGGTTTCTACAGGACGTCCGTGAATTTACTCCCCAAATAATACGTATTACACGCTTTTGAACTCTGAAAACTTTTGTTTGACTTGAAGAGTTACCCCAAAATATTATACCGTATGACATTATGGAATGAAAGTAGGCAAAGTATGCAAGCTTTTTCACCTTTATGTCGCCTATGTCTGCTAACACTCGAATTGCAAATACAGATTTGTTAAGGCGTTTCTGCAGTTCCGTGGTGTACTCCATGTCGGCAGTGCAATAACTGTTGTGACAGTCATACGCCTATAGGAAACAGTAGCCACAACTACGGTTTTGGCGTTTGAGAAGACACGGCTTGGGAGGATGAGTGACATACCGTAAACCGTTAGTGACGTCTTTGCAAGACTTCTGAAACAAATTCGATGTGCATAGGTTTGCGGTGTGAGACGTTGTAAAACAGTAAAATGGAAAATACAAATTTTTACCTAGAAGTTGTTGTGACCCTGTTAATAGGTCAGCGTTGTCTTAAAAGCAATTCTCGATCGCAAATAGCATCTCTTCTGTTAACAGTTGTTCTAGGATTTATGTAGTTAGTTCCAAATGAAGGTGTAGCTGTATTTACGAACCAGACTACAGTCGAATTATTGTTCTACAAATTAGAGCCCTATTGTGCGTGAGATGGCAGGCACACACTGAGAAGGAGTCATTTCAGCTTCATCAGGAAATACACTGTTACGTTTTCAGTAGCTTCCATGTTTCAGTAAAGGCGGGATGGCTGATTTGAAAGGCTAGTGGTGGATTTCCTACACAATTCTTGTGCTATCTGAGCTTCTGCTGCAATAAATGTGTCATTCATGAGATACTAACTGTAATCTTCCTTATTGTAGGCCATGGTTCCTCGAGCTACGTCTGACACCACTCAAGTCGCGCTAACGACGACATCGTCGTCGACCGCACCCCGATCGATACCCACCGCTCACATCTGTGCGAGAGACGAGAATCACAGGAGAGGTGTAGGCCACTTGCTACAGGAAGAGCTAGGCGCGGAATACCAGGTCACAAGCATAGTGAAACCTAGCGCTCGGCTTACCCATGTGGCAGAAAACATAGGGAACTTGTACAGAGATTTTCATGGGGAGGATAAGGTACTTGTTGTAGGAGGAGAAAGAAAAAGTCTGCCTAACAGCTTAGAATATAGCGTTAAAGATGATCTGGAGAAAGTAGAAGAAGCAAAGTACGCTCGTGAGGGGTTTGACGAAGATTTGCAGCGACGTGACCAGTCCTGGTTTAACACGGCTGTTAGGTGTGTGAAAATAACTGAGTGAGTTGCGTTTGACTGAATCAAAGTCTCATGTCATGTGCCTTGTCTGTTGCTGCGTTGTAGGAGATGGGGATACGCCAATCATGGCCTGCGCCTAAATAGGAGGGGGAAGGAAAAATTAGCTGCACACCTTTCAGAAAATTTAAGAGGGGCCATAAGTACATAAGACAAAATTCCTGTTATTACTGGAATCGAAGGGGCACCTTTTTAGGTTAGAGTCAGGTTACAAACAGAGAGTATTGAAAGAAATCAGAGCAGTATAAGACCATAATATGTGCAATAGTTTCCAGGAAAATAAAATAAATTTGTTTCATCAGAACATTAGTGGATTGATAAACAATAAAGATGAAGTTATTGTATGCCTAGAAGATATGGAAAATTCTGAAGGGATAGATATTCTGTGTCTCTCTGAACACCTTGTAACCACAGGTATGGAGAAGCTAAATGTCAGCGATTATAGACTAGCATCATTTACGGTAGAGTTAATACGGAAAAAGGAGGAAAAAGTTGGACAAGAAGTCAAAAGTATTGAGACAAATAGTTTTTTTGTTGGTCAGAACCTAGAAGTATGTGCTTGTTGGTCATTACTGCAGAATACTTCTCTAATAATTGTAACAATATGCAGATCCCATGTAGGAAACTTTCAACTATTTATGAGCAGCATAGATGTATTACTGAGCTCCCTGACAAACAAGAAGAAACAGTTAGCAGTTTGTGGAGCTTTAAGTGCAGATTTCTTAAAAGATACAGACAGGAAAAGTTCAGTAGAATAATTGTTTGGGTGTTTCGGTTCAATTTCAATAGTCAATTTTCAGCTCGTGTGCAGCAAAAGAATAGGACACTGTTTGATAACATGTATATAGACAGTTCTCAGATTAAAACAATTAGTGTGTACTCAATTGCTAATGGATTATCTGATCAGGATGCACAAATAATAGAAATAAATAGTATGGCACCTTACAACCCAGAGGCAGGTTCATAAAAAGCAGTGAAGCCCATTAAAGAGAGAAGGATACAATGTTTAAGCTAAAAGTGCAGTACAGGATGACGCATATGTAAAAAGATATGCTGACGTCAAATTCAGTTTATTCTACAGCAAATTTCTGTCAAGACTTGGAAGTTGCTTACCTAAAAAAAATTATCGAAAAGATTCATTAAAAATACAAATAAGCCGTGATAACTAGGGGAATTAAAAGCTCATGTAAGAGGAAGAAGGCAATTTATATAAAGACCAGTGTAAGTCAAAATCCGACGTTACTTGCATACTACAAAGAAATACTGTAGCATGTTAAGGAAAGTCATAAAAGTGTCCAGAAGTAAGCATGTCCTGATAAAAATAAAAATTGCAGATAATAAGATTAAAACCGCATGGGACCCTGTCAGACGGAAGACAGGACAGTCAGTCATTGTACTAGTTTCTATAACAATTTAACTGAAGAATTGTCAGTGATGATTCACAAGTTGCAAGTACTTTTAACAATCACTTACGTAGCAGCAAATATAGGGTTACGTGGTTCAATTGAAGAAGCAGGTGAATATATTAAAAATGTTATTCCACAAAATTTTAAGCATCTACATCTACATCTACATCTACATCTATACTCCGCGAGCCACCTTACGGTGTGTGGCGGAGGGTACTTATTGTACCACTATCTGATCCCCCCTTCCCTGTTCCATTCACGAATTGTGCGTGGGAAGAACGACTGCTTGTAAGTCTCCGTATTTGCTCTAATTTCTCGGATCTTTTCGTTGTGATCATTACGCGAGATATATGTGGGCGGTAGTAATATGTTGCCCATCTCTTCCCGGAATGTGCTCTCTCGTAATTTCGATAATAAACCTCTCCGTATTGCGTAACGCCTTTCTTGAAGTGTCCGCCACTGGAGCTTGTTCAGCATCTCCGTAACGCTCTCGCGCTGACTAAATGTCCCCATGACGAATCGCGCTGCTTTTCGCTGGATCTCATGTCTATCTCTTCTATTAATCCAACCTGGTAAGGGTCCCATACTGATGAGCAATACTCAAGAATCGGACGAACAAGCGTTTTGTAAGCCACCTCTTTCGTCGATGAGTCACATTTTCTTAGAATTCTTCCTATGAATCTCAACCTGGCGCCTGCTTTTCCCACTATTTGTTTTATGTGATCATTCCACTTCAGATCGCTCCGGATAGTAACTCCTAAGTATTTTACGGTCGTTACCGCTTCCAATGATTTACCACCTATGGCATAATCGTACTGGAATGGATTTCTGCCCCTATGTATGCGCATTATATTACATTTATCTACGTTTAGGGAAAGCTGCCAGCTGTCGCACCATGCATTAATCCTCTGCAGGTCTTCCTGGAGTACGTACGAGTCTTCTGATGTTGCTACTTTCTTGTAGACAACCGTGTCATCTGCAAATAGCCTCACGGAGCTACCGATGTTGTCAACTAAGTCATTTATGTATATTGTAAACAATAAAGGTCCTATCACGCTTCCTTGCGGTACTCCCGAAATTACCTCTACATCTGCAGATTTTGAACCGTTAAGAATGACATGTTGAGTTCTTTCTTCTAGGAAATCCTGAATCCAATCACAAACCTGGTCCGATATTCCGTAAGCTCGTATTTTTTTCATTAAACGTAAGTGCGGAACCGTATCAAATGCCTTCCTGAAGTCCAGGAATACGGCATCAATCTGCTCGCCAGTGTCTACGGCACTGTGAATTTCTTGGGCAAATAGGGCGAGCTGAGTTTCACATGATCTCTGTTTGCGGAATCCATGTTGGTTATGATGAAGGAGATTTGTATTATCTAAGAACGTCATAATACGAGAACACAAAACATGTTCCATTATTCTACAACAGATTGACGTAAGCGAAATAGGCCTATAATTATTCGCATCTGATTTATGACCCTTCTTGAAAATGGGAACGACCTGCGCTTTCTTCCAGTCGCTAGGTACTTTACGTTCTTCCAGCGATCTACGATAAATTGCTGATAGAAAGGGGGCAAGTTCTTTAGCATAATCACTGTAGAATCTTAAGGGTATCTCGTCTGGTCCGGATGCTTTTCCGCTACTAAGTGATAGCAGTTGTTTTTCAATTCCGATATCGTTTATTTCAATATTTTCCATTTTGGCGTCCGTGCGACGGCTGAAGTCAGGGACCGTGTTACGATTTTCCGCAGTGAAACAGTTTCGGAACACTGAATTCAGTATTTCTGCCTTTCTTCGGTCGTCCTCTGTTTCGGTGCCATCGTGGTCAACGAGTGACTGAATAGGGGATTTAGATCCGCTTACTAGAAGCAACTTCCTTCACTGAAAATAATAAAATTCTAAAAAAACAAAAGCTCTTGTGGAGTTGATGGTATTACAGAATTCTGAAAAGATGTTCCTGCTTAATATGTAATGTCCTTAGCGATATACGTAATGCATCAGTGGCACAGGAATTTTTTCAGACAGATTAAAATATGCTATTATTAAACTACTTTATGAGAAACGTGTCAAGAAAATTTCCTTACTGACGTCTTTTTCCAAAATATTCGAGAAAGTAAAGTACTCAAGAGTAGTCGCGCACTTAAGTGGAAGCAATTTACTTAACATATCACAGTTTGGATTCCAGAAAGGTCGCTGGACTGAAAACACTATTTATACATTCACTCATGAAATAGTAACAAGCCTTAAATACTAATACAGGGTGTCCATAAAGTCCCTTTACAACTTCAAAATTTTATTACAACGGAATTTGTTCAAATATTTTAACAAAATTTCTTTTATTGTAATCAGTGTTTATAAATGTTTTTTGACAGTGTTTAATAGACCTCTATATGAGTTGTTGGGAAGGGAGTGAGACAGGGTTGTAGCCTCTCCCCAATGTTATTCAATCTGTATATTGAGCAAGAAGTAAAGGAAACAAAAGAAAAATTCGGAGTACGTATTAAAATCCGTGGAGAAGAAATAAAAACTTTGAGGTTCACCGATGACATTGTAATTCTGTCTGAGACAGCAAAGGACTTGGAAGAGCAGTTGAACGGAATGGACAGTGTCTTGAAACGAGGATATAAGATGAACATCAACGTCAGCAAAACGAGGATGATGGAATGTAGTCGAATTAAGTCAGGTGATGCTGAGGGAATTAGATTAGGAAATGAGACACTTACAGTGGTAAAGGAGTTTTGCTATCTCCAAAGCCCGACCATGTGGGCAAGTAGAGGCTAAGCCCCACAAAACATGATGAGCATTGAAGTCTCCCAATAGGAGGAAAGGCCAAGGAAGTTGTTCCACAAGATCTATGAGGGCCTCACAGTCGATTGCATCTTGTGGACGGAGGTACAGGGAGCAAACAATGATGTTCTGACACCCATGAATTTCGACAGCAACTGCTTGCAGGTCGGTAGCTGGGGGTGGGGGGGCAGAGGATTGATGCACTTACAAACAGCCACACCCACCCCCCCCTTGGCCCTGTCCCTAGTCAGGTCATCCTTTCTGGTGAAGAGTATAGCCACGTAGCACAGGGGTGTCAGTGGTTTCAAAATGTGTTTCTTGTAAACACATGCACAGAGGGCATTTCTCCCCTAGGAGTTTCAGTTCCTCTTAATGTATCCTGAACCCATTATTGTTCCACTGTAATATGGAAGCCATCTATCATGGGCGTTGTACTTTCACCCTGTCTGTACGTCAGGGAGGAGAGCAAGTAATGGTTGGGGACTCAGTCTTGGGGCGATATGATTGCCCCAGTCTCTCATCAAGTTCCATTTCCACCAAAGAGTCAAGAAAGATATCAGATAGTAGGACATCCACAGCATGGACTGTTTACTTCCATACTCTGTCGATGGTGGACACTTGGCCTTTGATTTTTTGCCCCGGGTAGGCTTCACGGCCAAAACCATAGCAGTGGTTGTGGCACCACTGGACGGTGGACTGGAGTGAACCTTCGGAGATGCAGAGAGCTCCACAACGTTAAAGACAAGAAACTTGTTTCATGTTTTGGGAGGGAGGTTTGAAGGAATGGCAATGGCACAAGTGCACCAGCAAACTCAGGTGCTAATGCTGACACTAGCAACCTCCGTTTTGGCAGCAACATCGGTCTTCTGAACTCGTTGTTTAAGAGGGGACACAAAGGAAGCAGCAGATGCTGGGGGCTGAATGGCCTTATAGATCATTTTGTCCTCTCCATACGAAATATTTCTAGTTTTTTTGATTCCATGGATCTTACTTTCTTCAAGGAAAGCACTACAGTCTCTACTCCAGACATGGTGGGCAGCCTTTCCACATGTGCCACAGGTAACAAACCCCTTATAACCTGAGGAGATGTGCCCAAAATTCTGACAGGTAAAACAGTGCATCAGGTTAGGGAAGTGAGGCTGCAGACTGAGGTGGAGGAAACCAGCCTTAACGTGCTCAGGAAATGAGTTCAACTTCACGAGATAACCATCCACCCGTTTCATTATGTTCTGCACTTCAATGATGCCTGCCTGGGACCACTCAGTTTCAGTTCTTCGCCGGGAATATCAACCAGATCCCTGCAAGGCACAACACCTTTGCTATAGCTTAAACTGTGGTGCAGTTCACTTTCTGTTGGATGCTGCCCAAGACACTGAGCTTTCTGGACGTTATTGACTTGTTGGGAATCGGACATTTCTACCAAAAGGGTCCCATTTCGCAAGTATTCGACGGATTTTAAGATTCAAGCGATTTTCGCAATCCCTCTTTTTATGTAAAAAGGTGAAACTCTCTCAAAACTGCCCTATTTCCGTTTAATGATAAGAAACACATTCTGGCCACCAGCGTGCGTTCTGTTACTAAATACTGATAGAGTCTGTGTAAATCCCAAGTCTGGAGGACTGGCTACACAAGCCCTCTTTGGTTGTTGGTACCTTCCCAATGAGAGGAGGAAGAGAAGACTGCGAAGGATCCATCTCGGTCCTACGAACAGTTAGGGAACTAGAAGTCCAACTAGACAGAGCCCCACATGGCTAGATAAGCCATATACAACAGGAGTGGTAGGTTTCCCAGGGGTTGATCGCTAATGCCTCTTCCACCTCAACAACCACGCATCTCATCAGATCTCAGCACACCTTGAGATTGAGGTTTTTTTTAGACTCCTCGAGATCAGGGCAGTCAAGCCAAGATCCTCATTCCGTGAGACACACAACGTCCCACGGCCGCAATGCACGGTGGTCGCTGAAGCGTGCCCAGAGATTACAGTGGCAGAAGACTGGGGGCGCTTACCAGCCCCCAGCTCAGGAACCCTGGGGTCGCCAAGCCCCTACTCAGCAAACGAATGCTGAGCCCCTGAGGGCACTGATTTCGGTGTGTGTTTCCACCAAACCGCTGTAACTCTAATGCTAACCGCTACGTGGCTACTGGCGATATACAAACCACAACCATGGAGGTGAGATAAACGTGTCCATGAAGTGATAGTGACAGGCGTTCCTGCCACGGATACACAAATGTGTAAAAACACTCACACGCTCGCACCATCGCTCACCGCTCCAGCACATGGTATGCCCCACTCAAGCACCAGGGAACTTTATGAGCACCAACAACGAACTTCCCGGCCACGCTTCTCTCTGGAGACTGTTCTGGCACAGCTGGTGTCACGGAAATTACGGCGTGACAATATTAAACTACACTCCTGGAAATTGAAATAAGAACACCGTGAATTCATTGTCCCAGGAAGGGGAAACTTTATTGACACATTCCTGGGGTCAGATACATCACATGATCACACTGACAGAACCACAGGCTCATAGACACAGGCAACAGTGCATGCACAATGTCGGCACTAGTACACCTTCCGCCGATCACTGGCGACAACATCGATGTACTGTGGAGACATCACGCCCCACGTGTTGAGCAATTCGGCGGTACGTCCACCCGGCCTCCCGCATGCAGCAATGCAGGCTGCTATTCTCCCATGGAGACGATCGTAGAGATGCTGGATGTAGTCCTGTGGAACGGCTTGCCATGCCATTTCCACCTGGCGCCTCAGTTGGACCAGCGTTCGTGCTGGACGTGCAGACCGCGTGAGACGACGCTTCATCCAGTCCCAAACATGCTCAATGGCGGACAGATACGGAGATCTTGCTGGCCAGGGTAGTTGACTTAGACCTTCTAGAGCACGTTGGGTGGCACGGGATACATGCGGACGTGCATTGTCCTGTTGGAACATCAAGTTCCCTTGCCGGTCTAGGAATGGTAGAACGATGGGTTCGATGACGGTTTGGATGTACCGTGCACTATTCAGTGTCCCCTCGACGATCACCAGTGGTGTACGGCCCGTGTAGGAGATCGTTCCCCACACCATGATGCCGGGTGTTGGCCCTGTGTGCCTCGGTCGTATGCAGTCCTGATTGTGGCGCTCACCTGCACGGCGCCAACACGCATACGACCATCATTGGCACCAAGGCAGAAGCGACTCTCATCGCTGAAGACGACACGTCTCCATTCGTCCCTCCATTCACGCCTGTCGCGACACCAGTGGAGGCGGGCTGCACGATGTTGGGGCGTGAGCGGAAGACGGCCTAACGGTGTGCGGGACCGTAGCCCAGCTTCATAGAGACGGTTGCGAATGGTCCTCGCCGATACCCCAGGAGCAACAGTGTCCCTAATTTGCTGGGAAGCGGCGGTGCGGTCCCTACGGCACTGTGTAGGATCCTACGGTCTTGGCGTGCATCCGTGTGTCGCTGCGGTCCGGTCCCAGGTCGACGGGCACGTGCACCTTCCGCCGATCACTGGCGACAACATCGATGTACTGTGGAGACATCACGCCCCACGTGTTGAGCAATTCGGCGGTACGTCCACCCGGCCACCCGCATGCCCACTATACGCCCTCGCTCAAAGTCCGTCAACTGCACATATGGTTCACATCCACGCTGTCGCGGCATGCTACCAGTGTTAAAGACTGCGATGGAGCTCCGTATGCCACGGCAAACTGGCTGACACTGACGGCGGCGGTGCACAAATGCTGCGCAGCTAGCGCCATTCGATGGCCAACACCGCCGTTCCTGGTGTGACCGCTGTGCCGTGCGTGTGATCATTGCTTGTACAGCCCTCTCGCAGTGTCCGGAGCTAGTCTGGTGGGTCTGAGACACCGCTGTCAATGTGTTCTTTTTTCCATTTCCAGGAGTGTATAAAAATATTCAAATGTCAAGCAGTTGCTTACTAAAAAACGAAAGACGACGCAGTCATCCACTGTACGTAGATACATTCAGTGTGAAGAATGCTATGTGCACAGCACCAGCGGATTTCTTCTAGAATATGGCGGAGCTCCCACACATCTCTTGTCAACCTGCTAACGATAGGAAATTTATACATTACCACATACCAAAGTCACCAGAATGTGTATCTTTATCTGCATTCTTAAAGCATAATATAGAAATATATAAACGTCGAGCTGTTACTTATCAAAAAAAGAAAAATCCACGGAGTCATCCACTGTACGTAGATACATTCGGTGTGAAGAATGTTATGTGCACAGCACTAGCGGATTTCTTCTAGAATATGTCCGAGCTCCCACGCATCTGTTGTGAAATTCCTAACGAAAGTAAATGTATATGTTAATACAATGCATAGTCACAAGAATGTGTATAATTATCGGTATTCTTAAAGCATAATATAAAAATATTTTTAACGTCAAGCTGTTACTTACCAAAAAAAGGAAGACGACGCAGTCATCCACTGTACGTAGATACATTCGGTGTGAAGAATGCTAAGTGCACAGCACTAGCGGATTTCTTCTAGAATATGTCGGAGCTCCCACGTATCTATTGTCAACCTGTTAACGATAGGAAATTTATACATTACCACACACCAAAGTCACCAGAATGTGTATCTTTATCTGCATTCTTAAAGCATAATATAGAAATATATAAACGTCGAGCTGTTACTTACTTACAAAAAAAAGAAGTATCCACGGAGTCATCCACTGTACGTAGATACATTCGGTGTGCAGAATGCTATGTGCACAGCACTAGCGGATTACATCTAGAATATGTCGGAGCTCCCACGCATCTGTTGTGAACCCGCTAACGAAAGTAAATGTATACGTAAATATAATACATAGTCACCAGAATATGTATAGTTGTCGGTATTCTCAAAGCATAATATAAAAATATTCAAATGTCAAGCAGTTGCTTACTAAAAAACGAAAGACGACGCAGTCATCCACTGTACGTAGATACATTCGGTGTGAAGAATGCTATGTGCACAGCACTAGCGGATTTCGTCTAGAATATGTCGGTGCTCCCACACATCTCTTGTCAACCTGCTAACGAAAGGAAATTTATACATTGGCACACTCCATAGTCTTTAGAATGTGTATAATTATCGCTATTCTTAAAGCATAATATAGAAATATTTAAACATCAAGCCGATACTTACCAGAAAACGAAAGACGACACAGTCATAAACGATACGTAGATACATTCGGTGTGAAGAATGCTAAGTGCACAGGACTAGCGGATTTCTTCTAGAATATATCGGAGCTCCCACATATCTCTTGTCAACCTGCTAACGAAAGGAAATGTATACGTTAATATAATGCATAGTCACCAGAATATGTATAATTATCAGTATTCTCAAAGCATAATATAAAAATATTCAAATATCAAGCAGTTGCTTACCAAAAAACGAAAGACGAAGCAGTCATCCTCTGTACGTAGATACATTCGGTGTGAAGAATGCTTTGTGCACAGCACCAGTGGATTTCTTCTAGAATATGTCGGAGCTCCCACACATCTCTTGTCAACCTGCTAACTATATGAAATTTATACATTACCACATACTAAAGTCACCAGAATGTGTATCTTTATCTGTATTCTTAAAGCATAATATATAAATATTTAAACGTCGAGCTGTTACTTACCAAAAAAAGAAGTATCCACGCAGTCATCCACTGTACGTAGATACATTCGGTGTGCAGAATGCTATGTGCACACCACTAGCGGATTTCTTCTAGAGTATGTCGGAACTCCCACGCATCTGTTGTGAACCCGGTAACGAAAGTAAATGTATACGTTAATACATTGCATAGTCACCAGAATGTGTATAATTATCGGTATTCTTGATGCATAACATACAAATATTTAAACGTTAAGCTGTTACTTACCAAAAAACGAAAGACGACACAGTCATAAACGGTACGTAGATACATTCGGTGTGAAGAATGCTATGTGCACAACACTAGCGGATTTCTACTAGGATATGTCGGAGCTCCCACGCATCTGTTTTGAACCTGCTAACGAATGTAAATGTATACGTTAATACAATGCATAGTCACCAGAATGTGTATAATTATCGGTATTCTTAAAGCATAATATAAAAATATTTATACGTCAAGCTGTTACTTACCAAAAATCGAAAGACGATGCAGTCATCCACTGTACGTAGATACATTCGGTGTGAAGAATGCTATGTGCACAGCACTAGCGGATTTCTTCAAGAATATATCGGAGCTCCCACGCATCTGTTGTGAACCTGCTAACGAAAGTTAATGTATACGTTAATACAATGCATAGTCACCAGAATGTGTATAGTTATTGGTATTCTTAAAGCATAATATAAAAATATTTAAACGTCAAGCTGTTACTTACCACAAAACGAAAAACGACACAGTCATCCACTGTACCTAGATACATTCGGTGTGATGAATGCTATGTGCACAGCACTAGCGGATTTCTTCTAGAGTATGTCCGAGCTCCCACGCATCTGTTGTGAACCTGCTAACGAAAGTAAATGTATACGTTAATACAATGCATAGTCACCAGAATGTGTATAATTATCGGTATTCTTAAAGCATAATGTAAAAATATTTAAATGTCAAGCTGTTACTTACCAAAAAAACGAAAGACGACGCAGTCATAAACGGTACGTAGATACACTCGGTGTGAAGAATGCTATGTGCACAGCACTAGCGGATTTCTTCTAGAATATGTCGGAGCTACCACGCGTCTTTTATCTACCTGCTAACGAAAGGATATTTATACATTACCACACATCAAAGTCACCAGAATGTGTATCTTTATCTGTATTCTTAAAGCATAATTTAGAAATATTTAAACGTCGAGCTGTTACTTATCAAAAAAAGAAGTATCCACGGAGTCATCCACTGTACGTAGATACATTCGGTGTGAAGAATGCTATGTGCACAACACTAGCGGATTTCTTCTAGAATATGTCCGAGCTCCTACGCATCTGTTGTGAACCTGCTAACGAAAGTAAATGTATACGTTAATACAATGCATACTCACGAGACCCCCCCATGAACCATGCACCTTGCCGTTGGTGGGGAGGCTGGCGTGCCTCAGCGATACAGATATCCGTACCGTAGGTACAACCACAACGGAGGAGTATCTGCTGAGAGGCCAGACAAACGTGTGGTTCCTGAAGAGGGGCAGCAGCCTTTTCAGTAGTTGCAAGGGCAACAGTCTGGATGATTGACTGATCTGGCCTTGTAACAATAACCAAAACGGCCTTGCTGTGCTGGTACTGCGAACGGCTGAAAGCAAGGGGAAACTACGGCCGTAATTTTTCCCGAGGGCATGCAGCTTTACTGTATGATTAAATGATGATGGCATCCTCTTGGGTAAAATATTCTGGAGGTAAAATAGTACCCCATTCGGATCTCCGGGCGGGGACTACTCTAGAGGATGTCCTTATCAGGAGAAAGAAAACTGGCGTTCTACGGATCGGAGCGTGAAATGTCAGATCCCTTAATCGGGCAGGTAGGTTAGAAAATTTGAGAAAGGAAATGGATAGGTTAAAGTTAGATATAGAGGGAATTAGTGAAGTTCGGTGGCAGGAGAAACAAGACTTTTGGTCAGGTGAATACAGGGTTATAAATACAAAATCAAATAGGGGTAATGCAGGAGTAGGTTTAATAATGAATAGGAAAATAGGAATGGGGGTAAGCTACTACAAACAGCATAGTGAACGCATTATTGTGGCCAAGATAGATACGAAGCCCACACCTACTACAGTAGTACAAGTTTATATGCCAACTACCTCTGCAGATGACGAAGAAATTGAAGAAATGTATGATGAAATAAATGAAATTATTCAGATAGTGAAGGGAGACGAAAATTTAATAGTCATGGGTGACTGGAATTCGAGTGTAGTAAAAGGGAGAGAAGGAAACGTAGTAGGTGAATATGGATTGGGGCTAAGAAATGAAAGAGGAAGCCGCCTGTTAGAATTTTACACAGAGCACAACTTAATCATAGCTAACACTTGGTTTAAGAATCATGATAGAAGGTTGTATACATGGAAGAACCCTGGAGATACTAAAAGGTATCAGATAGATTATATAATGGTAAGACAGAGATTTAGGAACCAGGTTTTAAATTGTAAGACATTTCCAGGGGCAGATGTGGACTCTGACTACAATCTATTGGTTATGACCTGTAGATTAAAACTGAAGAAACTGCAAAAAGGTGGGAATTTAAGGAGATGGGACCTGGATAAATTGAAAGAACCAGAGGTTGTACAGAGTTTCAGGGAGAGCATAAGGGAACAATTGACAGGAATGGGGGAAAGAAATACAGTAGAAGAAGAATGGGTAGCTTTGAGGGATAAAGTAGTGAAGGCAGCAGAGGATCAAGTAGGTAAAAAGACGATTGCTAGTAGAAATCCTTGGGTAACAGAAGAAATATTGAATTTAATTGATGAAAGGAGAAAATATAAAAATGCAGTAAATGAAGCAGGCAAAAAGGAATACAAACGTCTCAAAAATGAGATCGACAGGAAGTGCAAAATGGCTAAGCAGGGATGGCTAGAGGACAAATGTAAGGATGTAGAGGCTTATCTCACTAGGGGTAAGATCGATACTGCCTACAGGAAAATTAAAGAGACCTTTGGAGATAAGAGAACCACTTGTATGAACATAAAGAGCTCAGATGGAAACCCAGTTCTAAGCAAAGAAGGGAAAGCAGAAAGGTGGAAGGAGTATATAGAGGGTCTATACAAGGGCGATGTACTTGAGGACAATATTATGGAAATGGAAGAGGATGTAGATGAAGATGAAATGGGAGATACGATACTGCGTGAAGAGTTTGACAGAGCACTGAAAGACCTGAGTCGAAACAAGGCCCCCGGAGTAGACAACATTCCATTGGAACTACTGACGGCCTTGGGAGAGCCAGTCCTGACAAAACTCTACCATCTGGTGAGCAAGATGTATGAAACTGGCGAAATACCTTCAGACTTCAATCAGAATATAATAATTCCAGTCCCAAAGAAAACAGGTGTTGACAGATGTGAAAATTATCGAACAATCAGTTTAATAAGCCACAGCTGCAAAATACTAACACGATCTCTTTACAGACGAATGGAAAAACTAGTAGAAGCCAACCTTGGGGAAGATCAGTTTGGATTCCGTAGAAATACTGGAACACGTGAGGCAATACTGACCTTACGACTTATCTTAGAAGAAAGATTAAGGAAAGGCAAACCTACGTTTCTAACATTTGTAGACTTAGAGAAAGCTTTTGACAATGTTGACTGGAATACTCTCTTTCAAATTCTAAAGGTGGCAGGGGTAAAATAAAGGGAGCGAAAGGCTATTTACAATTTGTACAGAAACCAGATGGCAGTTATAAGAGTCGAGGGACATGAAAGGGAAGCAGTGGTTGGGAAGGGAGTAAGACAGGGTTGTAGCCTCTCTCCGGTGTTATTCAATCTGTATATTGAGCAAGCAGTAAAGGAAACAAAAGAAAAATTTGGAGTAGGTATTAAAATCCATGGAGAAGAAATAAAACCGTTGAGGTTCGCCGATGACATTGTTATTCTGTCAGAGACAGCAAAGGACTTGGAAGAGCAGTTGAATGGAATGGATGGTGTCTTGAAGGGAGGATATAAGATGAACATCAACAAAAGCAAAACGAGGATAATGGAATGTAGTCGAATTAAGTCGGGTGATGTTGAGGGTATTAGATTAGGAAATGAGACACTTAAAGTAGTAAAGGAGTTTTGCTATTTGGGGAGCAAAATAACTGATGATGGTCGAAGTAGAGAGGATATAAAATGTAGACTGGCAATGGCAAGGAAAGCGTTTCTGAAGAAGAGAAATTTGTTAACATCGAGTATAGATTTAAGTGTCAGGAAGTCATTTCTGAAAGTATTTGTACGGAGTGTAGCCTTGTATGGAAGTGAAACATGGACGTTAAATAGTTTGGACAAGAAGAGAATAGAAGCCTTTGAAATGTGGTGCTACAGAAGAATGCTGAAGATTAGATGGGTAGATCAGATAACTAATGAGGAAGTACTGAATAGGAATGGGGAGAAAACAAGTTTGTGGCACAACTTGACCAGAAAACGGGATCGGTTGGTAGGACATGTTCTGAGGCATCAAGGGATCACCAATTTAGTATTGGAAGGCAGCGTGGAGGGTAAAAATCGTAGGGGGAGACCAAGAAATGAATACACTAAGCAGATTCAGAAGTACGTAGGTTGCAGTAGGTACTGGGAGATGAAGAAGCTTGCACAGGATAGAGTAGCATGGAGAGCTGCATCAAACCAGTCTCAGGACTGAAGACCACAACAACAACAACTCACCAGAATGTGTATAATTATCGGTATTCTTAAAGCATAATGTAAAAATATTTAAATGTCAAGCTGGTACTTACCAAAAAATGAAATACGACGCAGTCATCCACTGTACGTAGATACATTCGGTGTGAAGAATGCTATGTGCACAGCACTAGCGGATTTCTTCTAGAGTATGTCGGAGCTCCCACGTATCTCTTGTCAACCTGTTAACGAAAGGAAATTTATACATTAGCACACACCAAAGTCACCAGAATGTGTATCTTTATCAGTATTCTTAAAGCATAATATAGAAATATTTAAACGTCGAGCTGTTACTTATCAAAAAAAGAAGTATCCACTGAGTCATCCACTGTTCGTAGATACATTCGGTGTGAAGAATGCTATGTGCACAGCACTAGCGGATTTCTTCTAGAATACACTCCTGGAAATGGAAAAAAGAACACATTGACACCGGTGTGTCAGACCCACCATACTTGCTCCGGACACTGCGAGAGGGCTGTACAAGCAATGATCACACGCACGGCACAGCGGACACACCAGGAACCGCGGTGTTGGCCGTCGAATGGCGCTAGCTGCGCAGCATTTGTGCACCGCCGCCGTCAGTGTCAGCCAGTTTGCCGTGGCATACGGAGCTCCATCGCAGTCTTTAACACTGGTAGCATGCCGCGACAGCGTGGACGTGAACCGTATGTGCAGTTGACGGACTTTGAGCGAGGGCGTAGTGGGTATGCGGGAGGCCGGGTGGACGTACCGCCGAATTGCTCAACACGTGGGGCGTGAGGTCTCCACATTACATCGATGTTGTCGCCAGTGGTCGGCGGAAGGTGCACGTGCCCGTCGACCTGGGACCGGACCGCAACGACGCACGGATGCACGCCAAGACCGTAGAATCCTACGCAGTGCCGTAGGGGACCGCACCGCCACTTCCCAGCAAATTAGGGACACTGTTGCTCCTGGGGTATCGGCGAGGACCATTCGCAACCGTCTCCATGAAGCTGGGCTACGGTCCCGCACACCATTAGGCCGTCTTCCGCTCACGCCCCAACATCGTGCAGCCCGCCTCCAGTGGTGTCGCGACAGGCGTGAATGGAGGGACGAATGGAGATGTGTCGTCTTCAGCGATGAGAGTCGCTTCTGCCTTGGTGCCAATGATGGTCGTATGCGTGTTTGGCGCCGTGCAGGTGAGCGCCACAATCAGGACTGCATACGACTGAGGCACACAGGGCCAACACCCGGCAACATGGTGTGGGGAGCGATCTCCTACACTGGCCGTACACCACTGGTGATCGTCGAGGGGACACTGAATAGTGCACGGTACATCCAAACCGTCATCGAACCCATCGTTCTACCATTCCTAGACCGGCAAGGGAACTTGCTGTTCCAACAGGACAATGCACGTCCGCAAGTATCCCGTGCCACCCAACGTGCTCTAGAAGGTGTAAGTCAACTACCCTGGCCAGCAAGATCTCCGGATCTGTCCCCCATTGAGCATGTTTGGGACTGGATGAAGCGTCGTCTCACGCGGTCTGCACGTCCAGCACGAACGCTGGTCCAACTGAGGCGCCAGGTGGAAATGGCATGGCAAGCCGTTCCACAGGACTACATCCAGCATCTCTACGATCGTCTCCATGGGAAAATAGCAGCCTGCATTGCTGCGAAAGGTGGATATACACTGTACTAGTGCCGACATTGTGCATGCTCTGTTGCCTGTGTCTATGTTCCTGTGGTTCTGTCAGTGTGATCATGTGATGTATCTGACCCCAGGAATGTGTCAATAAAGTTTCCCCTTCCTGGGACAATGAATTCACGGTGTTCTTATTTCAATTTCCAGGAGTGTATGTCCGAGCTCCCATGCATCTGTTGTGAACCTGCTAACGAAAGTAAATGTATACGTTAATACAATGCATAGTCACCAGAATGTGTATAAATATCGGTATTCTTAAAGCATAATATAAAAATATATAAACGTCAAGCTGTTACTTACCAAAAAACGAAAGACGACGCAGTAATCCACTGTACGTATTTACATTCGGTGTGAAGAATGTTATGTGCACAACACTAGCGGATTGCTTCTAGAATATGTTGGAGCTCCCACGCATCTGTTGTGAACCTGCTAACGAAAGTAAATGTATACGTTAATACAATGCATAGTCACCTGAATGTGTATTATTATCGGTATTCTTAAGCATAATATAAAAATATTTAAACGACAAGCTGTTACTTACCAAAAAACGAAATACGACGCAGTCATCCACTGTACGTAGATACATTCTGTGTGAAGAATGCTATGTGCACAGCACTAGCGGATTTCTTCTAGAATATGTCGGAGCTCCCACGCATCTGTTGTGAACCTGCTAACGAAAGTAAATGTATACGTTAATACAATGCATAGTCACCAGAATGTGCATAAATATCGGTATTCTTAAAGCATAATATAAAATTATATAAACGTCAAGCTGTTACTTACTAAAAAACGAAAGAAGACGCAGTAATCCACTGTACGTATTTACATTCGAGGTGAAGAATGTTATGTGCACAACTCTAGCGGATTGCTTCTAGAATATGTACGAGCTCCCACGCTTCTGTTGTGAACCTGCTAACGAAAGTAAATGTATACGTTAATACAATGCATAGTCACCAGAATGTGTGTAATTATCGGTATTCTTAAAGCATAATATAAAAATATTTAAACGTCAAGCTGTTACTTACCAAAAAACGAAAGACGACGCAGTCATCCACTGTACGTAGATACATTCTGTGTGACGAATGCTATGTGCACAGCACTAGCGGATTTCTTCTAGAATATGTCGGAGCTCCCACGCATCTGTTGTGAACCAGCTAACGAAAGTAAATGTATATGTTAATACAATGCATAGTCACCTGAATGTGTATTATTATCGGTATTCTTAAAGCATAATATAAAAATATTTAAACGACAAGCTGTTACTTACCAAAAAACGAAAGACGGCACAGTCATCCACTGTACGTAGATACATTCTGTGTGAAGAATGCTATGTGCACAGCACTAGCGGATTTCTTGTAGATTATGTCGGAGCTCAAACACATCTCTTGTCAACCTCCTAACGAAAGGAAATTTATACCTTGGGACACCCCATAGTCACCAGAACGAGTATAATTGTCGCTATTCTTAATGCATAATATAGAAATATTTAAACGTGAAGCTGTTACATACCAAAAAACGAAAGACAACGCAGTCATAAACGGTACGTAGATACATTTGGTGTGAAGAATGCTATGTGCACAGCACTAGCGGATTTCTTCTAGATTATGTCAGAGCTCCCACGCATCTGTTGTGAACCTGGTAACGAAAGTAAATGTATACGTTAATACAATGCATAGTCACCAGAATGTGTACAATTGTCGGTATTCTTAAACCATAATATAAAAATATTTAAACGTCAAGCTGTTACTTTCAAAAAAACGAAAGATGATGCAGACATTCACTGTACGTAGATACATTCGGTGTGAAGAATGCTATGTTCACAGCACCAGCGGATTTCTTCTAGATTATGTCGGAGCTCCCATGCATCTGTTGTGAACCTGCTAACGAAAGTAAATGTATATGTGAATACAATGCATAGTCACCAGAATGTGTATAATTATCGGTATTCTTAAAGGATTATATAAAAATATTTAAACGTCAAGCTGTTACTTACCAAAAAACGAAAGTCGACGCAGTCATCCACTGTAAGTAGATACATTCGGTGTGTAGAATACTATGTGCACAACACTAGCGGATTTCTTCTAGAATTTGTCGGAGCTCCCACACATCTCTTGTCAACCTGCTAACGAAAGGAAATTTATACATTGGGACACTCCATAGTCACCAGAGTGTGTATAATTATCACTATTCATAATGCACAATATAGAAATATTTAAATGTCAAGCTCTTACTTCCAAAAAAACGAAAGACGACGCAGTCATAAACGGTACGTAGTTACATTCGGTGTGAAGAGTGCTGTATGCACAGCACTAGCGGATTTCTTCTAGAATATGTCGGAGCTCCCACGCATCTGTTGTGAACCTGCTAACGAAAGTAAAAGTATACGTTAATACAATGCATAGTCACCAGAATGTGTATAATTATTGGTATTCTTAAAGCATAATATAAAAATATTTAAATGTCAAGCTGTTACTTACCAAAAAACGAAAGACGACGCAGTCATCCACTGTACGTAGATAAATTCGGTGTGAAGAATGCTATGTGCAAAGCACTAGCGGATTTCTTCTAGAATATGTCGGAGCTCCCACGTATCTCTTGTCAACCTGCTAACGAAAGGCAATTTATACATTACCACACACCAAAATCACCAGAATGTGTATCTTTATCTGTATTCTTAAAGCATAATATAGATATATTTAAACGTCAAACCGTTACATATCAAAAAAAGACGTATCCACGGAGTCATCCACTGTACGTAGATACATTCGGTGTGAAGAATGCTATGTGCACAACACTAGCGGATTTCTTCTAGAATATGTCGGAGCTCCCACGCATCTGTTGTGAGCCTGCTAACGAAAGTAAATGTATACGTTAATACAGTGCATAATCCCCAGATTGTGTATAATTATCGGTATTCTTAAAGCATAATATAAAAATATTTAAACCTCAAGCTGTTACTTACCAAAAAACGAAAGACGACACAGTCATCCACTGTACGTAGATACATTCGGTGTGAAGAATGCTATGTGCACAACACTAGCGGATTTCTTCTAGAATATGTCCGAGCTCCTACGCATCTGTTGTGAACCTGCTAACGAAAGTAAATGTATTCGTTAATACAATGCACACTCACCAGATCCCCCCATGAACCATGGACCTTGCCGTTGGTGGGGATGCTTGCGTGCCTCAGCGATACAGATAGCTGTACTGTAGGTACAACCACAACGGAGGGGTATCTGCTGAGAGGCCAGACAAACGTGTGGTTCCTTAAGAGGGACAGCAGCCTTTTCAGTAGTTGCAAGGGCAACAGTATGGATGATTGACTGATCTGGCCTTGTAACCATAACCAAAACGGCCTTGCTGTGCTGGTACTGCTAACGCCTGAAAGCAAGGGGAAACTACGGCCGTAATTTTTCCCGAGGGCATGCAGCTTTACTGTATGATTAAATGATGATGGCATCCTCTTGGGTAAAATATTCCGGAGGTAAAATAGTCCCCCATTCGGATCTCCGGGTGGGGACTACTCTAGAGGATGTCCTTATCAGGAGAAAGAAAACTGGCGTTCTACGGATCGGAGCGTGAAATGTCAGATCCCTTAATCGGGCAGGTAGGTTAGAAAATTTAAAAAGGGAAATGGATAGGTTAAAGTTAGATATAGTGTGAATTAGTGAAGTTCGGTGGCAGGAGGAACAAGACTTTTGGTCAGGTGAATACAGGGTTATAAATACAAAATCAAATAGGGGTAATGCAGGAGTAGGTTTAATAATGAATAGGAAAATAGGAATGGGGGTAAGCTACTACAAACAGCATAGTGAACGCATTATTGTGGCCAAGATAGATACGAAGCCCACACCTACTACAGTAGTACAAGTTTATATGCCAACTACCTCTGCAGATGACGAAGAAATTGAAGAAATGTATGATGAAATAAAAGAAATTATTCAGATAGTGAAGGGAGACGAAAATTTAATAGTCAAGGGTGACTGGAATTCGAGTGTAGCAAAAGGGAGAGAAGGAAACGTAGTAGGTGAATATGGATTGGGGCTAAGAAATGAAAGAGGAAGCCGCCTGTTAGAATTTTACACAGTGCACAACTTAATCATAGCTAACACTTGGTTTAAGAATCATGATAGAAGGTTGTATACATGGAAGAACCCTGGAGATACTAAAAGGTATCAGATAGATTATATAATGGTAAGACAGAGATTTAGGAACCAGGTTTTAAATTGTAAGACATTTCCAGGGGCAGATGTGGACTCTGACCACAATCTATTGGTTATGACCTGTAGATTAAAACTGAAGAAACTGCAAAAAGGTGGGAATTTAAGGAGATGGGACCTGGATAAATTGAAAGAACCAGAGGTTGTACAGAGTTTCAGGGAGAGCATAAGGGAACAATTGACAGGAATGGGGGAAAGAAATACAGTAGAAGAAGAATGGGTAGCTTTGAGGGATGAAGTAGTGAAGGCAGCAGAGGATCAAGTAGGTAAAAAGGCGAGGGCTAATAGAAATCCTTGGGTAACAGAAGAAATATTGAATTTAATTGATGAAAGGAGAAAATATAAAAATGCAGTAAATGAAGCAGGCAAAAAGGAATACAAACGTCTCAAAAATGAGATCGACAGGAAGTGCAAAATGGCTAAGCAGGGATGGCTAGAGGACAAATGTAAGGATGTAGAGGCTTATCTCACTAGGGGTAAGATCGATACTGCCTACAGGAAAATTAAAGAGACCTTTGGAGATAAGAGAACCACTTGTATGAACATAAAGAGCTCAGATGGAAACCCAGTTCTAAGCAAAGAAGGGAAAGCAGAAAGGTGGAAGGAGTATATAGAGGGTCTATACAAGGGCGATGTACTTGAGGACAATATTATGGAAATGGAAGAGAATGTAGATGAAGATGAAATGGGAGATACGATACAGCGTGAAGAGTTTGACAGAGCACTGAAAGACCTCAGTCGAAACAAGGCCCCCGGAGTAGACAACATTCCATTGGAACTACTGACGGCCTTGGGAGAGCCAGTCCTGACAAAACTCTACCATCTGGTGAGCAAGATGTATGAAACTGGCGAAATACCCTCAGACTTCAATCAGAATATAATAATTCCAGTCCCAAAGAAAGCAGGTGTTGACAGATGTGAAAATTACCGAACAATCAGTTTAATAAGCCACAGCTGCAAAATACTAACACGAATTCTTTACAGACGAATGGAAAAACTAGTAGAAGCCAACCTTGGGGAACATCAGTTTGGATTCCGTAGAAATACTGGAACACGTGAGGCAATACTGACCTTACGACTTATCTTAGAAGAAAGATTAAGGAAAGGCAAACCTACGTTTCTAACATTTGTAGACTTAGAGAAAGCTTTTGACAATGTTGACTGGAATACTCTCTTTCAAATTCTAAAGGTGGCAGGGGTAAAATACAGGGAGCGAAAGGCTATTTACAATTTGTACAGAAACCAGATGGCAGTTATAAGAGTCGAGGGACATGAAAGGGAAGCAGTGGTTGGGAAGGGAGTAAGACAGGGTTGTAGTCTCTCTGCGATGTTATTCAATCTGTATATTGAGCAAGCAGTAAAGGAAACAAAAGAAAAATTTGGAGTAGGTATTAAAATCCATGGAGAAGAAATAAAAACGTTGAGGTTCGCCGATGACATTGTTATTCTGTCAGAGACAGCAAAGGACTTGGAAGAGCAGTTGAATGGAATGGATGGTGTCTTGAAGGGAGGATATAAGATGAACATCAACAAAAGCAAAACGAGGATAATGGAATGTAGTCGAATTAAGTCGGGTGATGTTGAGGGTATTAGATTAGGAAATGAGACACTTAAAGTAGTAAAGGAGTTTTGCTATTTGGGGAGCAAAATAACTGATGATGGTCGAAGTAGAGAGGATATAAAATGTAGACTGGCAATGGCAAGGAAAGCGTTTCTGAAGAAGAGAAATTTGTTAACATCGAGTATAGATTTAAGTGTCAGGAAGTCATTTCTGAAAGTATTTGTACGGAGTGTAGCCTTGTATGGAAGTGAAACATGGACGTTAAATAGTTTGGACAAGAAGGGAATAGAAGCTTTCGAAATGTGGTGCTACAGAAGATTGCTGAAGATTAGATGGGTACATCACATAACTAATGAGGAAGTATTGAATAGGATTGGGGAGAAGAGAAGTTTGTGGCACAACTTGACCAGAAAAAGGGATCGGTTGGTAGGACATGTTCTGAGGCATCAAGGGATCACCAATTTAGTATTGGAAGACAGCGTGGAGGGTAAAAATCGTAGGGGGAGACCAAGAGATGAATACATTAAGCACATTCAGAAGGATGTAGGTTGCAGTAGGTACTGGGAGATGAAGAAGCTTGCACAGGATAGAATAGCATGGAGAGCTGCACCAAATCAGTCTCAGGACTGAAGACCACAACAACAACAACTCACCAGAATGTGTATAATTATCGGTATTCTTAAAGTATAATGTAAAAATATTTAAATGTCAAGCTGGTACTTACCAAAAAACGAAAGACGACGCAGTCATCCACTGTACGTAGATACATTCAGTGTGAAGAATGCTATGTGCACAGCACTAGCGGATTTCTTCTAGAGTACGTCGGAGCTCCCACGTATCTCTTGTCAACCTGCTAACGAAAGGATATTATACCTTTCCACACACCAAAGTCAACAGAATGTGTAACTTTATCTGTATTCTTAAATCATAATATAGAAGTATTTAAACGTCGAGCTGTTACTTATGAAAGAAAGAAGTATCCACGGAGTCATCCACTGTATGTACATTCATTCGATGTGAAGAATGCTATGTGCACAGCGCTAGCGATTTCTTCTAGAATATGTCGGAGCTCCCACACATCTCTTGTCTACCTGCTAACGAAAAGGAATTTATACGTTAATACAATGCTTAGTTACCAGAATGTGTATAATTATCGGTATTCTTAAAGCATAATATAAAAATATTTAAACGTCAAGCTGTTACTTACCAAAAAATGAAAGACGACTCAGACATCCACTGTACGTAGATACATTCGGTGTGAAGAATGCTATGTGCACAGCACTAACGGATTTCTTCTAGAAAATGTCGGAGCTCCCACACATCGGTTGTGAACCTGCTAACGAAAGTAAAAGTATAAGTTAATACAATGCATTGTCACCAGAATGTATATAATTATCGGTATTCCTAAAGCACAATTTAAAAATATTTAAACGTCAAGCTGTTACTTACCAAAAATAGAAAGACGATGCAGTCATAAACGGTACGTAGATACATTCGGTGTGAAGAACGCTATGTGCACAGCACTAGCGGATTTCTTCTAGAATATGTCGGAGCTCCCTCGTATCTCTTGTCAACCTGCTAACGAAAGGAAATTTATACATTACCACACACCAAAGTCACCAGAATTTGTATCTTTATTAGTATTCTTAAAGCATAATATAGAAATATTTAAACGTCGAGCTGTTACTTACCAAAAAAAGAAGTATCCACATTGTCATCCACTGTACGTAAATACATTCGGTGTGAAGAATGCTATGTGCACAATACTAGCGGATTTCTTCTAGAATATGACGGAGGTCCCACGCATCACTTGTAAATCTGGCAACGAAAGTAAATGTATACGTTAATACAATGCATAGTCACCAGAATGTGTATAATTATCGGTATTCTTAATGCGTAATATAAAAATATTTCAACGTCAAGTTGTTACTTACCAAAAAACGAAAGACGACGCAGTCATCCACTGTACGTAGATACATTCGGTGTGAAGAATGCTATGTGCACAGCACTAGCGGATTTCTTGTAGATTATGTCGGAGCTCAAACACATCTCTTGTCAACCTGCTAACGAAAGGAAATTTATAACTTGGGACACCCCATAGCCACCAGAACGTGTATAATTGACGCTATTCTTAATGCATAATATAGAAATATTTAAACGTGAAGCTGTTAAATACCAAAAAACGAAAGACAACGCAGTCATAAACGGTACGTAGACACATTCGGTGTGAAGAATGCTATGTGCACAGCAGTAGCGGATTTCTTCTAGAATATGTCGGAGCTCCCACGCATCTGTTGTGAACATGCTAACGAAAGTAAATGTATACGTTAATACAATGCGTAGTCACCAGAATGTGTATAATTATCGGTATTCTTAAAGCATAATATAAAAATATTTAAACGTCAAGCTGTTACTTACCAAAAAACGAAAGACGACGCAGTCATCCACTGTACGTAGATACATTCGGTGTGAAGAATGCTATGTGCACAGCAGTAGCGGATTTCTTCTAGAATATGTCGGAACTCCCACGCATCTGTTGTGAACCTGGTAACGAAAGTAAATGTATACGTTAATACAATGCATAGTCACCAGAATGTGTATAATTATCGGTATTCTTAAAGCATAATATAAAAATATTTAAACGTCAAGCTGTTACTTACAAAAAAACGAAAGATGACGCAGACATTCACTGTACGTAGAAACATTCGGGGTGAAGAATGCTATGTGCACAGCACTAGCGGATTTCTTCTAGAATATGTCGGAGCTCCCCCGTATCTCTTGTCAACCTGCTAACGAAAGGAAATTTATACATTACCACACACCAAAGTCACCAGAATGAGTATTTTTATCTGAATTCTTAAAGCATAATATTGACATATTTAAACGTCGAGCCGTTACTTATCAAAAAAAGAAGTATCCACGGAGTCATCCACTGTACGTAGATACATTCGGTGTGAAGAATGCTATGTGTACAACACTAGCGGATTTCTTCTAGAATATGTTGGAGCTCCCACGCATCTGTTGTGAGCCTGCTAACGAAAGTAACTGTATAGGTTAACACAGTGCACAATCACCAGAATGTGTATAATTATCGGTATTCTTAAAGCATAATATAAAAATATTTAAATGTCAAGCTGTTACTTACGAAAAAGCGAAAGACGCCGCAGTCATAAACGGTACGTAGATACATTCGGTGTGAAGAATGCTATGTGCACAGCACCAGCGGATTTCTTCTAGAATATGACGGAGGTCCCACGCATCACTTGTAAATCTGCCAACGAAAGTTAATGTATACGTTAATACAATGCATAGTCACCAGAATGTGTATAATTATCGGTATTCTTAATGCGTAATATAAAAATATTTCAACGTCAATTTGTTACTTACCAAAAAACGAAAGACGACGCAGTCATCCACTGTACGTAGATACATTCGGTGTGAAGAATGCTATGTGCACAGCACTAGCGGATTTCTTGTAGATTATGTCGGAGCTCAAACACATCTCTTGTCAACCTGCTAACGAAAGGAAATTTATAACTTGGGACACCCCATAGCCACCAGAACGTGTATAATTGTCGCTATTCTTAATGCATAATATAGAAATATTTAAACGTGAAGCTGTTAAATACCAAAAAACGAAAGACAACGCAGTCATAAACGGTACATAGATACATTCGGTGTGAAGAATGCTATGTGCACAGCTGTAGCGGATTTCTTCTAGAATATGTCGGAGCTCCCACGCATCTGTTGTGAACATGCTAACGAAAGTAAATGTATACGTTAATACAATGCGTAGTCACCAGAATGTGTATAATTATCGGTATTCTTAAAGCATAATATAAAAATATTTAAACGTCAAGCTGTTACTTACCAAAAAAAGAAAGACGACGCAGTCATCCACTGTACGTAGATACATTCGGTGTGAAGAATGCTATGTGCACAGCAGTAGCGGATTTCTTCTAGAATATGTCGGAACTCCCACGCATCTGTTGTGAACCTGGTAACGAAAGTAAATGTATACGTTAATACAATGCATAGTCACCAGAATGTGTATAATTATCGGTATTCTTAAAGCATAATATAAAAATATTTAAACGTCAAGCTGTTACTTACAAAGAAACGAAAGATGACGCAGACATTCACTCTACGTAGAAACATTCGGGGTGAAGAATGCTATGTGCACAGCACTAGCGGATTTCTTCTAGAATATGTCGGAGCTCCCCCGTATCTCTTGTCAACCTGCTAACGAAAGGAAATTTATACATTACCACACACCAAAGTCACCATAATGAGTATTTTTATCTGAATTCTTAAAGCATAATATTGACATATTTAAACGTCGAGCCGTTACTTATCAAAAAAAGAAGTATCCACGGAGTCATCCACTGTACGTAGATACATTCGGTGTGAAGAATGCTATGTGTACAACACTAGCGGATTTCTTCTAGAATATGTTGGAGCTCCCACGCATCTGTTGTGAGCCTGCTAACGAAAGTAACTGTATAGGTTAACACAGTGCATAATCACCAGAATGTGTATAATTATCGGTATTCTTAAAGCATAATATAAAAATATTTAAATGTCAAGCTGTTACTTACGAAAAAGCGAAAGACGCCGCAGTCATAAACGGTACGTAGATACATTCGGTGTGAAGAATGCTATGTGCACAGCACCAGCGGATTTCTTCTAGATTATGTCGGAGCTCCAACGCATCTGTTGTGAACCTGCTAACGAAAGTAAATGTATATGTGAATACAATGCATAGTCACCAGAATGTGTATAATTATCGGTATTCTTAAAGCATAATATAAAAATATTTAAACGTCAAGCTGTTACTTACAAAAAAACTAAAGATGACGCAGACATTCACTGTACGTAGATACATTCTGAGTTAAAAATGCTATGTGCACAGCACTAGCTGATTTCTTCTACAATATGTCGGAGCTCCCATGCATCTCTTGTGAAGCTGCTAACGAAAGTAAATGTATACGTTAATACAATGCATATTCACCACAATGTGTATAATTATCGGTATTCTTAAAGCATAATATAAAAATATTTAAACGTCAAGCTGTCACTTACCAAAAAACGAAAGTTGACGCAGTCATCCACTGTACGTAGATACATTCGGTGTGAAGAATGCTATATGCACAACCCTAGCGGATTTGTTCTAGAATATGTCGGAGCTCCCACACATCTCTTGTCAACCTGCTAACGAAAGGAAATTTATACATTGGGACACACCATAGGCACCAGAGTGTGTATAATTATCGCTATTCTTAATGCATAATATAGAAATATTTAAACGTCAAGCTCTTACTTCCCAAAAAACGAAAGAAGACGCAGTCATAAACGGTACGTAGTTACATTCGGTGTGAAGAATGCTGTATGCACAGCACCAGCGGATTTCTTCTAGAATGTGTCGGACTCCCACGCTTCTGTTGTGAACCTGCTAACGAAAGTAAATGTATACGTTAATACAATGCATAGTCACCAGAATGTGTGTAATTATCGGTATTCTTAAAGCATAATATAAAAATATTTAAACGTCAAGCTGTTACTTACCAAAAAACGAAAGACGACGCAGTCATCCACTGTACGTAGATACATTCTGTGTGAAGAATGCTATGTGCACAGCACAAGCGGATTTCTTCTAGAATATGTCGGAGCTCCAAAGCTTCTGTTGTGAACCAGCTAACGAAAGTAAATGTATACGTTAATACAATGCATAGTCACCAGAATGTGTATAATTATCAGTATTCTTAAAGCATAATATAAAAATTTTTAAACCTCAAGCTGTTACTTACCTAAAACCGAAAGACGACGCAGTCATCCACTGTACGTAGATACATTCGGTGTTAAGAATGCTATGTGCACAGCACTAGCTGATTTCTTCTACAATATGTCGGAGCTCCCACGTATCTCTTGTCAACCTTCTAACGAAAGGAAATTTATACATTACCACACAATAAAGTCACCAGAATGTGTATGTTTATCTGTATTCTTAAAGCATAATAGAGACATATTTAAACGTCGAGCCGTTACTTATCAAAAAAAGAAGTATCCAGGGAGTCATCCACTGTACGTAGATACATTTGATGTGAAGAATGCTATGTGCACAGCACTAGCGGATTTCTTCTAGAATATGTCGGAGCTCCCACGCATCTGGTGTGAACCTGCTAACGAAAGTAAATGTATACGTTAATACAATGCATAGTCACCAGAATGTGCATAAATATCGGTATTCTTAAAGCATAATATAAAATTATATAAACGTCAAGCTGTTACTTACTAAAAAACGAAAGAAGACGCAGTAATCCACTGTACGTATTTACATTCGAGGTGAAGAATGTTATGTGCACAGCACTAGCGGATTTCTTCAAGAATATATCGGAGCTCCCACGCATCTGTTGTGAACCTGCTAACGAAAGTAAATGTATACGTTAATACAATGCATAGTCACCTGAATGTGTATTATTATCGGTATTCTTAAAGCATAATATAAAAATATTCAAACGATAAGCTGTTACTTACCAAAAAACGAAAGACGACGCAGTCATCCACTATACGTAGGTACATTATGTGTGAAGAATGCTATGTGAACAGCACTAGCGGATTTCTTCTAGAATATGTCGGAGCTCCCATGCATCTGTTGTGAACCTGCTAACGAAAGTAAATGTATACATTAATACAATGCATAGTGACCTGAATGTGTATAATTATCGGTATTCTTAAAGCATTATATAAAGATATTAAAAACGTCAGGCTGATACATACCAAAAAACGAAAGACAACCCAGTCATAATTGGTATGAAGCTACATTCGTTGTGAAGAATGCTATGTGCACAGCACCAGCAGATTTCTTCTACAATATGTTGGAGCTCCCACGCATCTCTTGTCAACCTGCTGACGAAAGGAAATTTATACATTACCACACACCAAAATCACCAGAATGTGTATCTATATCTGTATTCTTAAAGCATAATATAGACATATTTAAACGTCGAGCCGTTAATTATGAAAAAGAGAAGTATCCACGGAGTCATCCACTGTACGTAGATACATTCGGTGTGAAGAATGCTATGTGCACAGCACTAGCGGATTTCTTCTAGAATATGTCGGAGCTCCCATGCATCTGTTGTGAACCTGCTAACGAAAGTAAATGTATACATTAATGCAATGCATAGTGACCAGAATGTGTATAATTATTAGTATTCTTAAAGCATAATATAAACATATTTAAACGACAAGCTGTTACTTACCAGAAAACCAAAGACGACGCAGTCATCCACTGTATGTAGATACATGCTGAGTGAAGAATGCTATGTGCACAGCACTAGCGGATTTCTTCTAGAATATGTCGGAGCTCCCACGCATCTGTTATGAACCTGCTAACGAAAGTAAATGTATACGTTAATACAATGCATAGTCACCTGAATGTGTATTATTATCGGTATTCTTAAAGCATAATATAAAAATATTCAAACGATAAGCTGTTACTTACCAAAAAACGAAAGACGACGCAGTCATCCACTATACGTAGGTACATTATGTGTGAAGAATGCTATGTGAACAGCACTAGCGGATTTCTTCTAGAATATGTCGGAGCTCCCATGCATCTGTTGTGAACCTGCTAACGAAAGTAAATGTATACATTAATGCAATGCATAGTCACCAGAATGTGAATAATTATCGGTATTCTTAAAGCATAATATAAAAATATTTAAACGTCAACCTGTTACTTACCAAAAAGAAAAGACGGCGCAGTCTTCCATTGTTCGTAGATATATTTGGTATGGAGAATGCTATGTGCACAGCACTAGCGGATTTCTTCTACAATATGTCGGAGCTCCCACACATCTCTTCCCAACCTGCTAACGAAATGAAATTTAAACATTGGGACACTCTATAGTCACCAGAATGTGTAAAATTATCGCTATTCTTAATGCATAATATAGAAATATTTAAACGTCAAGCTGTTACTTACCAAAAAACGAAAGACGACGCAGTCGTAAACGGTACGTAGATACATTCGGTGAGAAGAAAGCTATGTGCACAGCACTAGCGGATTTCTTCTAGAATATGTCGGAGCTCCCACGCATCTGTTGTGAACCTGCTAACGAAAGTAAATGTATACGTTAATACAATGCAATGTCACCTGAATGTGTATTATTATCGGTATTCTTAAGCATAATATAAAAATATTTAAACGACAAGCTGTTACTTACCAAAAATCCAAAGACGACGCAGTCATCCACTGTACGTTGATACATTCTGTGTGAAGAATGCTATGTGCAGAACACTAGCGGGTTTCTTCTAGAATATGTCGAGGCTCCCACGCATCTGTTGTGAACCTGCTAACGAAAGTAAATGTATCCAATAATACAATGCATAGTTACCAGAATGTGTATAATTATCGGTATTCTTAAAGCATAATATAAAAATATTTAAACCACAAGCTGTTACTTACCAAAAAACGAAAGACGACGCAGTCATCCACTGTACGTAAATACATTGCGTGTGAAGAATGCTATGTGCACAGCACTAGCGGATTTCTTCTAGAATATGTCGGATCTCCCACGCATCTGTTGTGAACCTGCTAACGAAAGTAAATGTATACGTTAATACAATGCATAGTCACCAGAATGTGTATAATTTTCAGTATTCTTAAAGCATAATATAAAAAATTTTAAACCTCAAGCTGTTACTTGCCAAAAAACGAAAGACGTCGCAGTCATCGACTGTACGTAGATTCATTCGATGTTAAGAATGCTATGTGCACAGCACTAGCGGATTTCTTCTAGAATATGTCGGATCTCCCACGCATCTGTTGTGACCTGCTAACGAAAGTAAATGTATACGTTAATACAATGCATAGTCACCAGAATGTGTATAATTATCGGTATTCTTAAAGCATAGAATAAAAATATTTAAACTCAAGCTGTTACTTACCACACAACGAAAGACGACGCAGTAATCTACTGTACGTATTTACATTCGGTGTGAAGACTGTTATGTGCACAACACTAGCGGATTGCCTCTAGAATATGTTGGAGCTCCCACGCATCTGTTGTGAACCTGCTAACGAAAGTAAATGTATACGTTAATACAATGCAATGTCACCTGAATGTGTATTATTATCGGTATTCTTAAGCATAATATAAAAATATTTAAACAACAAGCTGCTACTTACCAAAAAACCAAAGACGACGCAGTCATCCACTGTACGTTGATACATTCTGTGTGAAGAATGCTATGTGCACTACACTAGCGGATTTCTTCTTGAATATGTCGAAGCTCCCACGCATCTGTTGTGAACCTGCTAACGAAAGTAAATGTATACGTTAATACAATGCATAGTTACCAGAATGTGTATAATTATCGGTATTCTTAAAGCATAGTATAAAAATATTTAAACCACAAGCTGTTACTTACCAAAAAACGAAAGACGACGCAGTCATCCACTGTACGTAGATACATTGCGTGTGAAGAATGCTATATGCACAGCACTAGCGGATTTCTTCTAGACTATGTCGGATCTCCCACGCATCTGTTGTGAACCTGCTAACGAAAGTAAATGTATACGTTAATTCAATGCATAGTCACCAGAATGTGTATAATTATCGGAATTCTTAAAGCATAGAATAAAAATATTTAAACGTCAAGCTGTTACTTACCACACAACGGAAGACAACGCACTAATCCACTGTAAGTATTTACATTCGGTGTGAAGAATGTTATGTGCACAACACTAGCGGATTTCTTCTAGAATATGTCGGAGCTCCCACACATCTCTTGTCAACCAGCTAACGAAAGGAAATTTTACATTGGGACACTCCATAGTCACCAGAATGTGTAAAATTATCGCTATTCTTAATGCATAATATAGAAATATTTAATCGTCAAGCTATTACTTACCAAAAAACGAAAGACGACGCAGTCATAAACGGTACATAGATACATTCGGTGTGAAGAATGCTATGTGCACACCACTAGCGGATTACTTCTAGAATATGTCGGAGCTCAAATGCTTCTGTTGTGAACCTGCTAACGACATTAAATGTATACGTTAATTCAATGCATAGTCACCACAATGTGTATAATTATCGGTATTCTTAAAGCATAATATAAAAATATTTAAACGTCAGGCTGTTACTTACCAAAAAGAAAAGACAGCGCTGTCTTCCATTGTTCGTAGATATATTCGGTGTGCAGAATGCTATGTGCACAGCACTAACGGATTTCTTCTAGAATATGTCGGAGCTCCCACACATCTCTTGCCAACTTGCTAACGAAAGGAAATTTAAACATTGGGACACTCCATAGTCACCAGAATGTGTAAAATTATCGCTATTCTTAATGCATAATATAGAAATATTTAAACGTCAAGCTGTTACTTACCAAAAAACGAAAGACAACGCAGTCATCCACTGTACGTAGATACATTCGGTGTTAAGAATGCTATGTGCACAGCACTAGCGGATTTCTTCTAGAATATGTCGGAGCTCCGACGTATCTCTTGTCAACCTGATAATGAAAGGAAATTTATACATTACCACACACCAAAGTCACCAGAATGTGTATCTTTATCTGTATTCATAAAGCATAATGTAGACATATTTAAACGTCGAACCGTTACTTATCAAAAAAAGAAGAATCCACGGAGTCATCCACTGTACGTAATTACATTCTGTCTAATAAATGCTATGTGCACAGCACTAGCAGATTTCTTCTAGAATATGTCGGAGCTCTCACGCATCTGTTGTGACCTGCTAACGAAAGTAAATGAATACGTTAATACAATGCATAGTCACCAGAATGATTATAATTATCGGTATTCTTAAAGCATAATATAAAAATATCTAAACGACAAGATGTTACTTACGAAAAAACGAAAGATGACGCTGTCATCCACTGTACATAGATACATTCTGTGTGAAGAATGCTATGTGCACAGCACTAGCGGATTTCTTCTAGAATATGTCGGAGCTCCCACGCATCTGTTGTGAACCTGCTAACGAATGTAAATGTATACGTTCATACAATGCATAGTCACCTGAATGTGTATTATTATCGGTATTCTTAAAGCACAATATAAAAATATTTAAACGACAAGCTGTTACTTACCAAAAAACGAAAGACGACGCAGTAATCCACTGTACATACTTACATTCGGTTTGAAGAATGTTATGTGCACAACACTAGCGGATTGCTTCTAGAATATGTAGGAGCTCCCACGCTTCTGTTGTGAACCTGCTAACGAAAGTAAATGTATACGTTAATACAATGCATAGTCATTTGAATGTGTATTATTAATGGTATTCTTAAAGCATAATATAAGAATATTTAAACGACAAGGTGTTAATTACCAAAAAACGAAACACGACGCAGTCATCCACTGTACGTAGATACGTTCTGTGTGAAGAATGCTATGTGCACAGCACTAGCGGATTTCTTCTAGAATATGTCGGAGCTCCCACGCATCTGTTGTGAACCTGCTAACGAAAGTAAATGTATACGTCAATAAAATGCATAGTCACCAGAATGTGAATAATTATCGGTATTCTTAAAGCATAATATAAAAATACTTAAATGTCAAACTGTTACTTACCAAAAAACGAAAGACAACGCAGTCATCCACTCTACGTAGATACATTCTGTGTGAAGAATGCTATGTGCACAGCACTAGCGGATTTCTTCTAGAATATGTCGGAGCTCCCACGCAACTGTTGTGAACCTGCTAACGAAAGAAAATGTATACGTTAATACAATGCATAGTCACCAGAATGTGTATAATTACCGGTATTATTACAGCATAATATAAAAATATTTAAACGACAAGCTGTTACTTACCAAAAAACGAAACACGATGCAGTCATCCACTGTACGTATTTACATTCGGTGTGAAGAATGTTATGTGCACAACACTAGCGGATTGCTTCAAGAATTTGTAGAAGCTCCCACGCATCTGTTGTGAACCTGATAACGAAAGTAAATGTATACGTTAATACAATCCATAGACACCAAAATGTATATAATTATCGGTTTTCTTAAAGCATAATATAAAAATATTTAAACGTCAAGCTGTTACTTACCAAGAAACGAAAGACGACGGAGTCATAAACGGTACGTAGATACATTCGGTGTGAAGATTGCTATGTGCACAGCACCAGCGGATTTCTTCTAGAATATGTCGGTGCTCCCACGCATCTGTTGTGAACCTGCTAATGAAAGTTAATGTATACCTTAATACAATGCATAGACACCAGAGTATGTATAATTATCGGAATTCTTAAAGCATAATATAAAAATATTTAAACGTCAAGCTGTTACTTACCAAAAAACAAAAACGACACAGTCATCCACTGTACGTAGATATATTCGTTGTGAAGAATGCTATGTGCACAGCACTAGCGGATTTCTTCTAGAATAAGTTGGATCTCCCTCGCATCTGTTGCGAACCTGCTAACGAAAGTAAATGTATATGATAATAAAATGCACAGTCACCAGAATGTGAATAATTATCGGTATTCTTAAAGCATAATATAAAAATACCTAAACGTCAAGCTGTTACTTACCAAAAAACGAAAGACGACGCAGTCATCCACTGTACGTAGTTACATTCGGTGTGAAGAATGCTATGTGCACAGCACTATCGGATTTCTTCCAGAATATGTCAGAGCTCCCACGTATCTGTTGTGAACCTGCTAACGAAAGTAAATATACGTTAATACAATCCATACTCACAAGAATGTGTATCATTATCGGTATTCTTTAAGCATAATATAAAAATATTTAAACGTCAAGCTGTTACTTACCAAAAAACGAAAGACGACGCAGTCATCCACTGTACGTAGTTACATTCGGTGTGAAGAATGCTATGTGCAAAGCACTAGCGGATTTCTTCTAGAATATGTCGGAGCTCCCACGTATCTGTTGTGAGCCTGCTAACGAAAGTAAATGTATAAGTTAATACAATGCATAGTCACTAGAATGTGTATAATTATCGGTTTTCTTAAAGCATAATACAAAAATATTTAAACGTCAAGCTGTTACTTACCAAAAAGCGAAAGACGACCCAGTCATAAACGGTACGTAGATACATTTATTGTGAAGAATGCTATGTTTACAGCACCAGCGGATTTCTTCTAGAATATGTCGCAGCTCCTACACATCTCTTGTCAACCTGCTAACGAAAGGAAATTTATACATTACCAATAACCAAAGTCACCAGAATGTGTATCTTTATCTGTATTCTTAAAGCATAATATAGAAATAATTAAACGTCGAGCTGTTACTACCCAAAAAAGAAGTATACACGGAGTCATCAACTGTACGTAGATACATTTGGTGTGAAGAATGCTATGTGCACAGCACTAGCGGATTTCTTCTAGAATATGTCGGAGCTCCCACGCATTTGTTCTGAACCTGAAAACGAAAGTAAATTTATACGTTAATACAACGCATAGTAACCAGAATGTGTATATTATCGGTATTCTTAAAGCATAATATAAAAATATTTAAACGTCAAGCTGTTACTTACCAGAAAACGAAAGACGACGCAGTCATAAATGGTAAGTAGATACATTCTGTGTGAAGAATGCTATGTGCACAGCACTAGCAGATTTCTTCTAGAATATGTCGGAGCCCCCACGCATCTGTTGTGAACCTGCTAACGAAAGTAAACGTATACATTAATACAATGCATAGTCACCAGAGTGTGTATAATTATCGGTATTCTGAAACCATAATATAAAAGTATTTAAACGTCAAGCTGTTACTTACCAAAAAACGAAAGACGACGCAGTCATAAATGGTACGTAGATACATTCGGTGTGAAGAATGCTATGTGCACAGCACTAGCGGATTTCTTCTAGAATATGTCGGAGCTCCCACGCATCTGTTGTGAACCTGCTAACGAAAGTAAATGTATACGTTAATACAATCCATACTCATCAGGATGTGTAAAATTATCGGTATTCTTAAAGCATAATATAAAAATATTTAAACGTCAAGCTGTTACTTATCAAAAAACAAAAGACGGCGCAGTCTCCCATTGTATGTAGATATCTTCGGTGTGGAGAATGCTATGTGCACAGCACTAGCGGATTTCATGTAGAATATGTCGGAGCTTAAACGTATCTCTTGTCAACCTGCTAACGAAAGGAAATTTATACATTACCACACACCAAAGTCACCAGAATGTGTATCTTTATCTGATTTCTTAAAGCATAATATAGAAATATTTAAACGTCGAGCTGTTACTTATCAAAAAAAGAAGTATCCACGGAGTCATCCATTGTACGTAGATACATTCGGTGTGAAGAATGCTAAGAGCACAGCACTAGGGGATTTCTTCTAGAATATGTCGGAACCCCCAAGCATCTGTTGTGAACCTGCTAACAAAATTGGATGCATACGTTAATACAATGCATTGTCACCAGAATGTGTATAATTATCGGTATTCTTAAAGCATAATATAAAAATATTTAAACGTCAAGCTGTTACTTACCAAAAAACGAAAGACGACGCAGTCATAAATGGTAAGTAGATACATTCGGTGTGAAGAATGCTATGTGCACAGCACTAGCGGATTTCTTGTAGAATATGTCGGATCTCCCACACATCTGTTGCGAACCGGCTAACGAAGGTAAATGTATACGTTAATACAATGCATAGTCACCAGAATGTGTATAATTTTCGGTATTCTTAAATCATAATATAAAAATATTTAAACGTCAATCTGTATCTTACCAAAAAACGAAAGACAACGCAGTCATAAACGGTACGTAGACACATTTGGTGTGAAGAATGCTATGTGCGCAGCACTAGCGGATTTCTTCAAGAATATGTCGGAGCTCCCACGCATCTGTTCTGAACCTGCTAACGAATGTAAGTGTATACGTTAATACAATGCATAGTCACCAGAATGTGTATAATTATCCGTATTCTTAAAGCATAATATAAAAATATTTAAACGTCGAACTGTTACTTCCCAAAAAACGAAAGACGATGCAGTCATCCACTGTACGTAGATACATTCGGTGTGAAGAATGCTATGAGCACAGCACTAGCGGATTCCTTCTAGAATATGTCGGAGCTCCCACGCATCTCTTGTGAACCTGCTAACGAAAGTAAATGTATACATTAATACAATGCATAGTCACCAGAATGCGTATAATTATCGGTATTCTTAAGGCATAATATAAAAATATTTAAACGACAAGCTGTTACTTACCAAAAAACGAAAGACGACGCAGTCATCCACTGTACGTAGATACATGCTGTCTGAAGAATGCTATGTGCACAGCACTAGCGGATTTCTTCTAGAATATGTCGGAGCTCCCACGCAACTGTTGTGAACCTGCTAACGAAAGTAAATGTATACGTTAATACAATGCATAGTCAACAGAATGTGTATAATTATCGGTATTTTTAAAGCATTATATAAAAATACTTATATGTAAAGCCGATACTTACCAAAAAACGAAAGATGACGCACTCATCCACTGTTCGTAGATACATTCGGTGTGAAGAATGCTATGTGCACAGCACTAGCGGATTTCTTCTAAAATACGTCGGAGCTCCTATACATCTCTTGCCAACCTGCTAACGAAAGGAAATTTATACATTGGGACACTCCACAGTCACCGGAATGTGTATAATTATCGCTATTCTTAATGCATAATATAGAAATATTTAAACGTCAAGCTGTTACTTACCAAAAAACGAAAGACGGCACAGTCATCTACTGTACGTAGATACATTCGTTGTGAAGAAGGCGATGTGCACAGCACTAGCGGATTTCTTCTAGAATTTGTATGAGCTCCCACACTTCTCTTGTCAACCTGCTAAGGAAAGGAAATTTATACATTGGGACACTCCATAGTCACCAGCTTGTGTATAATTATCGCTGTTCTTAAAGCATATTATAGAAATATTTAAACGTCAAGCTGTTACTTACCAAAAAACGAAAGACGTCGCAGTCATAAACGGTACGTAGATACATTCGGTGTGAAGAATGCTATGTGCACAGCACTAGCGGATTTCTAGATGACGCAGTCATAAACAGTACGTAGATAGATTCGGTGTGAAGAATGCTATGTGCACAGCACTAGCGGATTTCTTCCAGAATATGTCGGAGCTTCCACGTAACTCTTGTCAACCTGCTAACGAAAGGAAATCTATACATTACCACACACTAAAGTCACCAGAATGTGTATGTTTATCTATATTCTTAAAGCATAATTTAGAAATATTTAAACGTCGAGCGGTTACTTATCAAAAAAAGAAATATCCACGGAGTAATCCACTATACGTAGGTACATTCGGTGTGAAGAATGCTATGTGCACAGCACTAGCGGATTTCTTCTAGAATATGTCGGAGCTCCCACGCATCTGTTTTGAAACTGTTTACGAAAGTAAATGTATACGTTAATACAATGCATAGTCACCAGAATGTGTATTATTATCGGTATTCTTAAAGCATAATATAAAAATATTTACACGTCGAGCTGTTACTTACCAAAAAACGAAAGACGACGCAGTCGTCCACTGTACTTAGATACATTCGGTGTGAAGAATGCTATGTGCACAGCACTAGCGGATTTCTTCTAGAATATGTCGGAGCTCCCACGCATCTGTTGTGAACCTGCTAACGAAAGTAAATGTACACGTTAATACAATGCATAATCACCAGAATGTGTATAATTATCGGTATTGTTAAACCATAATATAAAAATATTTAAACGTCAAGCTGTTACTTACCAAAAAACGAAAGACGACGCAGTCATCCACTGTACGTAGATACATTCTTTTTGAAGAATGCTATGTGCACAGAACTAGCGGATTTCTTCTAGAATATGTCGGAGCTCCGACACATCTGCTGTGAACTTGCTAACGAAAATAAATGTATACGTTAATACAATGCATAGTCACGAGAATGTGTATAATTATCGGTATTCCTAAAGCATAATATAAAAATATTTAAATGTCAAGCTGTTACCAAAAAACGAAAGACGACGTAGTTATAAACGGTACGTAGATACATTCGGTGTGAAGAATGCTATGTGCACAGCACTAGCGGATTTCATCTAGACTATGTCGGAGCTCCCACGTATCTCTTGTCAACCTGCTAACGAAAGGAAACTTACACTTTACCACACACCAAAGTCACCAGAATCTGTATCGTTATCTTTATTCTTAAAGCATAATACAGAAATACTTAAATGACGAACTGTTACTTTAAAAAAAAAAGAAGTATCCATGGAGTCATCCACTGTACGTAGTTATTTTCGGTGTGATGAATGCTATGTGCACAGCACTAACGGATTTTTTCTAGAATAGGTCGGAGCTCCCACGTATCTCTTGTCAACCTGCTAACGAAATGAAATTTATACATAACCACACACCAAAGTCACCAGAATGTGTATCTGTATCTGTATTCTTAAAGCATAATATAGAAATATTTAAACGTCGAGCTGTTACTTATCAAAAAAAGAAGTATCCACCGAGTCATCCACTTTACGTAGATACATTCGGTGTGAAGAATGCTATGTGAACAGCACTAGTGGATTTCTTCTAGAATATGTCGGAGCTCCCACGTATCTATTGTCAAACTGCTAACAAAAGGAAATTTATACATTAGCATACACCAACGTCAACAGAATATGAATCTTCATATGTATTCTTAAAGCATAATATAGAAATATTTAAATGTCGAGCTGTTACTTACCGAAAAACGAAAGCCGAAGCAGTCATAAACGGTACGTAGATACATTCGGTGTGAATAATGCTATGTGCACAGCACTAGCGGATTTCTTCTAGAATACGTCGGAGCTCCCACATATTGCTTGTCAACCTGCTAACGAAAGGAAATTTATACATTACCACACATTAAAGTCACCAGAATGTGTATCTTTGTCTGTATTCCTAAAGCATAATATAGAAATATTTAAACGACGGGCTGTTACTTATCAAAAAAAGAATTATCCTCGGAGTCATCCACTGTACGTTGATACATTCGCTGTGAAGAATGCTCTGTGCACAGCACTAACGTATTTCTTCTAGAATATGTCGGAGATCCCACACACCTCTTATGAACCTGCTAACGATTGTGAATGTATACGTTAATTCAATGCACAGTGACCAGAAGGTGTATAATTATCGGTATTCTTAAAGCATAATATAAAAATATTTAAACGCCAAGCTGTTACTTACCAAAAAACGAAAGACGACGCAGTCATAAACGGTACGTAGATACATTAGGTGTGAAGAATGCTATGTGCACAGCACTAGCGGATTTCTTCTAGAATATGTCGGAGCTAACACGTATCGCTTGTCAACCTGCTAACGAACGGAAATTTATACATTACCACACACCAAAGTCACCAGAATGTGTATCTTTATCTGTATTCTTGAAGCATAATATAGAAATATTTAAACGTCGAGCTGTTACTTAGCAGAAAAGAAGTATCCACAGGATCATCCACTGTACGTAGATACATTCGGTGTGAAGAATGCTATGTGCACAGCACTAGCGGATTTCTTCTAGAGTATGTTCGAGCTAACACGCATCTGTTGTGAACCTGCTAACGAAAGTGAATGTATACGTTAATATAATGCATAGTCACCAGAATGTGTATAATTATCGGTATTCTTAATGCATAATATAAAAATATATAAACGTCAAGCTGTTACTTACCAAAATACGAAAGACGTCGCAGTCATAAACGGTACGGAGATACATTCGGTGTGAAGAATGCTATGTGCACAGCACAAGCGGATTTCTTCTAGAATATGTCGGAGCTCCCACACATCTGTTGTGAACCTGCTAACGAAAGTAAATGTATACGTTAATACAATGCATAGTCACTGGAATGTGTATAATTATCGGTATTCTTAAAGCATAATATAAAAATATTTAAACGTCAAACTGTTACTTATCAAAAAACGAAAGACGACACAGTCATAAACGGTACGTAGATACATTATGTGTAAAGAATGCTATGTGCACAGCACTAGCGGATTTCTTCTAGAATATGACGGAGCTCCCACACATCTGTTGTGAACCTGCTAACGGAAGTAAATGTATACGTTAATACAATGCATAGTCACCAGAATGTGTATAATTATCGGTATTCTTAAACCATAATATAAAAATATTTAAACGTCAAGCTGTTACTTACCAAAAAACGAAAGACGACGCAGTCATAAACGGTACGTAGAATCATTCGGTGTGAAGAATGCTATGTGCACAGCACTAGCGGATTTCTTCTAGAATATGTCGGAGCTCCCACATATCTCTTGTCAACCTGCTAACGAAACGAAATTTATACATTACCACACACCAAAGTCACCAGAATGTGTATCTTTATCTGTATTCTTAAAGCATAATATAGAAATCCTCCCCATGAACCATGGACCTTGCCGTTCGTGGGGAGGCTTGCGTCCCTCAGCGATACAGATAGCCGTACCGTAGGTGCAACCACATCGGAGGGGTATCTGTTGAGAGGCCAGACAAACGTGTGGTTCCTGAAGAGGGGCGGGGACTACTCAAGAGGATGTCGTTATCAGGAGAAAGAAAACTGGCGTTCTACGGATCGGAGCGTGGAATGTCAGATCCCTTTATCGGGCAGGTAGGTTAGAAAATTTAAAAAGGGAAATGGATAGGTTAAAGTTAGATATAGTGGGAATTAGTGAAGTTCGGTGGCAGGAGGAACAAGACTTTTGGTCAGGTGATTATAGGGTTATAAATACAAAATCAAATAGGGGTAATGCAGGAGTAGGCTTAATAATGAATAGGAAAATAGGAATGCGGGTAAGCTACTACAAACAGCATAGTCAACGCATTATTGTGGCCAAGATAGATACGAAGCCCACACCTACTACAGTAGTACAAGTTTATATGCCAACTAGCTCTGCAGATGACGAAGAAATTGAAGAAATGTATGATGAAATAAAAGAAATTATTCAGATAGTGAAGGGAGACGAAAATTTAATAGTCATGGGTGACTGGAATTCGAGTGTAGGAAAAGGGAGAGAAGGAAACGTAGTAGGTGAATATGGATTGGTGCTAAGAAATGAAAGAGGAAGCCGCCTGATAGAATTTTGCACAGAGCACAACTTAATCATAGCTAACACTTGGTTTAAGAATCATGATAGAAGGTTGTATACATGGAAGAACCCTGGAGATACTAAACGGTATCAGATAGATTATATAATGGTAAGACAGAGATTTAGGAACCAGGTTTTAAATTGTAACACACTTCCAGGGGCAGATGTGGACTCTGACCACAATCTATTGGTTATGAACTGTAGATTAAAACTGAAGAAACTGCAAAAAGGTGGGAATTTAAGGAGATGGGACCTGGATAAACTGAAAGAACCAGAGGTTGTACAGAGTTTCAGGGAGAGCATTAGGGAACAATTGACAGGAATGGGGGAAAGAAATACAGTAGAAGAAGAATGGGTAGCTTTGAGGGATGAAGTAGTGAAGGCAGCAGAGGATCAAGTAGGTAAAAAGACGAGGGCTAGTAGAAATCCTTGGGTAACAGAAGAAATATTGAATTTAACTGATGAAAGGAGAAAATATAAAAATGCAGTAAATGAAGCAGGCAAATGGAATACAAACGACTCAAAAATGAGATCGACAGGAAGTGCAAAATGGCAAAGCAGGGATGGCTAGAGGACAAATGTAAGGATGTAGAGGCTTATCTCACTAGGGGTAAGATAGATACTGCCTACAGGAAAATTAAAGAGACCTTTGGAGATAAGAGAAACACTTGTATGAACATCAAGAGCTCAGATGGAAACCCAGTTCTAAGCAAAGAAGGGAAAGCAGAAAGGTGGAAGGAGTATATAGAGGGTCTATACAAGGGCGATGCACTTGAGGACAATATTATGGAAATGGAAGAGGATGTAGATGAAGATGAAATGGGAGATACGATACTGCGTGAAGAGTTTGACAGAGCACTGAAAGACCTGAGTCGAAACAAGGTTCCCGGAGTAGACAACATTCCATTGGAACTACTGGCGGCCTTGGGAGAGCCAGTCCTGACAAAACTCTACCATCTGGTGAGCAAAATGTATGAAACAGGCGAAATATCCTTAGACTTCAAGAAGAATATAATAATTCCAATCCCAAAGAAATCAGGTGTTGACAGATGTGAAAATTATCGAACAATCAGCTTAATAAGCCACAGCTGGAAAGTACTAACACGAATTCTTTACAGACGAATGGAAAAACTAGTAGAAGCCGACCTCGGGGAAGATCAGTTTGGATTCCGTAGAAATACTGGAACACGTGAGGCAATACTGACCTTACGACTTATCTTAGAAGAAAGATTAAGGAAGGGCAAACCTAGGTTTCTAGCATTTGTAGACTTAGAGAAAGCTTTTGACAATGTTGACTGGAATACTCTCTTTCAAATTCTAAAGGTGGCAAGGGTAAAATACAGGGAGCGCAAGGCTATATACAATTTGTACAGAAACCAGATGGCAGTTATAAGAGTCGAGGGACATGAAAGGGAAGCAGTGGTTGGGAAGGGAGTAAGACAGGGTTGTAGCCTCTCCCCGATGTTATTCAATCTGTATATTGAGCAAGCAGTAAAGGAAACAAAAGAAAAACTTGGAGTAGGTATTAAAATCCATGGAGAAGAAATAAAAACTTTGAGGTTCGCCGATGACATTGTAATTCTGTCAGAGACAGCAAAGGACTTGGAAGAGCAGTTGAACGGAATGGATGGTGTCTTGAAGGGAGGATATAAGATGAACATCAACAAAAGCAATACAAGGATAATGGAATGTAGTCTAATTAAGTCGGGTGATGCTGAGGGAATTAGATTAGGAAATGTGACACTTAAAGTAGTAAAGGAGTTTTGCTATTTGGGGAGCAAAATAACTGATGATGGTCGAAGTAGAGAGGATATTAAATGTAGACTGGCAATGGCAAGGAAAGCGTTTCGAAGGAGAGAAATTTGTTAACATCGAGTATAGATTTAAGTGTCAGGAAGTCATTTCTGAAAGTATTTGTATGGAGTGTAGCCTTGTATGGAAGTGAAACATGGACGGTAATTAGTTTGGACAAGAAGAGAATAGAAGCTTTTGAAATGTGGTGCTACAGAAGAATGCTGAAGATTAGATGGGTACATCACATAACTAATGAGGAAGTATTGAATAGGATTGGGGAGAAGAGAAGTTTGTGGCACAACTTGACCAGAAGAAGGGATCGGTTGCTAGGACATGTTCTGAGGCATCAAGGGATCACCAATTTAGTAATGGAGGGCAGCGTGGAGGGTAAAAATCGTTGGGGGAGACCAAGAGATGAATATACTATGCAGATTGAGAAGGATGTACGTTGCAGTAGGTACTGGGAGATGAGGAAGCTTGCACAGGATAGAGTAGCATGGAGAGCTGCATCAAACCAGTCTCAGGACTGAAGACCACAACAACAACAATATAGAAATATTTAAACGTCGAGCTGTTACTTATCAAAAAAAGAAGTATCCACGGAGTCATCCACTGTACGTAGATACATTCGGTGTGAAGAATGCTATGTGCACAGCACTAGCGGATTTCTTCTAGAATACGTCGGAGCTCCAACGCATCTGTTATGAACCTGCTAACGATAGTAAATATATACGTTAATACAATGCATTGTCACCAGAAAGTGTACAATTATTGGTATTCTTTAAGCATAATATAAAAATATTTAAACGTCAATCTGTTACTTACCAAAAAACGACAGACGACGCAGTCATAAACGGTACGTAGATACATTTGGTGTGAAGAATGCTATGTGCACAGCACTAGCGGATTTCTTCTAGAATATGTCGGAGCTCCCACGCATCTGTTGCTAACCTGCTAACGAAAATAAATGTATACGTTAATACAATGCATAGTCACCAGAATGTGTATAATTATCGGTATTCTTAAAGCATAATATAAAAGGATTTAAACGTCAAGCTGTTATTTACCAAAAAAACGAAAGACAACGATGTCATCCACTGTACATAGATACATTCGGTGTGAAGAATATTATGTGCACAGCACTAGCGGATTTCTTCTACAATATGTCGGAGCTCCCACATAACTCTTGTCAAAATGCTAACGAAAGGAAATTTATACATTACCACACACCAACGTCACCAGAATGTGTATCTGTATCTGTATTCTTAAAGCATAATACAGAAATTTTTAAACGCCAAGCTGTTACATACCAAAAAACGAAAGACGACGCAGTCATCCACTGTACATAGATACATTCGGTGTGAAGAATGCTATGTGCACAGCACTAGCGGATTTCTTCTAGAATATGTCGGAGCTCCCACCTAACTCTACTCAACCTGCTAACGAAAGGAAATTTATACATAACCATACACGAAAGTCACAAGAATGTGTATCTTTATCTGTATTCTCAAAGCATAATATAGAAATATTTAAACGTCGAGCTGTTACTTATCAAAAAAAGAAGTATCCACGGAGTCATCCACTGTACGTAGATACATTCGGTGGGAAGAATGCTATGTGCACAGCACTAGCGGATTTCTTCTAGAATATGTCGGAGCTCCCACATATCTCTTAACAACCTGCTAACGAAAGGAAATTTACAAATTATAACACACCAACGTCACCAGGCAGTGTATCTTTATCTGTATTCTTAAAGCATAATATAGAAAATTTTAAACGTCGAGCTGCTACTTATCAAATAAAGAAGTATCCACGGAGTCATCCACTGTACGTAGATACATTTGGTGTGAAGAATGCTATGTGCACAGCACTAGCGGATTTCTTCTAGAATATGTCGGAGCTCCCACGCATCTGTTGTGTACCTGCTAACGAAAGTAAATGTATACGTTTATACAACGCATAGTCACCAGAATGTGTATAATTATCGGTATTGTTAAAGCATAATATAAAAATATTTAAACTTCAAGCTGTTACTTACCAAAAAACGAAAGACGACGCAGTCATAAACGGTATGTAGATACATTCGGTGTGAAGAATGCTATGTGCACAGCACTAGCGGATTTCTTCTAGAATATGTCGAAGCTCCCACATATCTCTTGTCAACCTGCTAACGAAAGGAAATTTATACATTATAACACACCAACATCACCAGAAAGTGTATCTTTATCTGTATTCTTAGAGCATAATATAGAAATATTTAAACGTCGAGCTGTTACTTATCAAAAAAAGAAGTATCCACGGAGTCATCCACTGTACGTAGACAAATTCGGTGGGAAGAATGCTATGTGCACAGCACTAGCGGATTTCTTCGAGAATATGTCGGAGCTCCCACGCATCTGTTGTGAACCTGCTAACGAAAGTAAATGTATACGTTAATACAACGCATAGTCACCGGAATGTGTATAATTATTGGTATTCTTAAAGCATAATATAAAAATATTTAAACTTCAAGCTGTTACTTACCAAAAAACGAAAGACGACGCAGTCATACACGGTACGTAGATACATTCGGTGTGAAGAATGCTATGTGCACAGCACTAGCGGATTTCTTCTAGAATATGTCGGAGCTCCCACATATCTCTTGTCAACCTGCTAACGAAAGGAAATTTATACATTATCACACACCAACGTCACCAGAAAGTGTATCTTTATCTGTATTCTTAATGCATAATATACACTCCTGGAAATGGAAAAAAGAGCACATTGACACCGGTGTGTCAGACCCGCCATACTTGCTCCGGACACTGCGAGAGGGCTGTACAAGCAATGATCACACGCACGGCACAGCGGACACACCATGAACCGCGGTGTTGGCCGTCGAATGGCGCTAGCTGCGCAGCATTTGTGCACCGCCGCCGTCAGTGTCAGCCAGTTTGCCGTGGCATACGGAGCTCCATCGCAGTCTTTAACACTGGTAGCATGGTGCGACAGCGTGGACGTGAACCGTATGTGCAGTTGACGGACTTTGAGCGAGGGCGTAAAGTGGGCATGCGGGAGGCAGGGTGGACGTACCGCCGAATTGCTCAATACGTTGGGCGTGAGGTCTCCACAGTACATCGATGTTGTCGCCAGTGGTCGGCGGAAGGTGCACGTGCCCGTCCACCTGGGACCGGACCGCAGCGACGCACGGATGCACGCCAAGACCGTAGGATCCTACGCAGTGCCGTAGGGGACCGCACCGCCACTTCCCAGCAAATTAGGGACACTGTTGCTCCTGGCGTTGTGCAGGTGAGCGCCACAATCAGGACTGCATACGACCGAGGCACACAGGGCCAACACCCGGCATCACGGTGTAGGGAGCGATCTCCTACACTGGCCGTACACCACTGGTCATCGTCGAGGGGACACTGAATAGTGCACGGTACATCCAAACCGTCATCGAACCCATCGTTCTACCATTCCTAGACCGGCAAGCGAACTTGCTGTTCCAACAGGACAATGCACGTCCGTATGTATCCCATGCCATCCAACGTGCTCTAAAAGGTGTAAGTCAACTACCCTGGCCAGCAAGATCTCCGGATCTGTCCCTCATTGAGCATGTTTGGGGCTGGATGAAGCGTCGTCTCACGCGGACTGCACGTCCGGCACGAACGCTGGTCCAACTGAGGCGCCAGGTGGAAATGGCATGGCAACCCGTTCCACAGGAATACATCCAGCATCTCTACGATCGTCTCCATGGGAGAATAGCAGCCTGCATTGCTGCGAAAGGTGGATATACACTGTACTAGTGCCGACATTGTGCATGCTCTGTTGCCTGTGTCTATGTGCCTGTGGTTCTGTCAGTGTGATCATGTGATGTATCTGACCCCAGGAATGTGTCAATAAAGTTTCCCCTTACTGGGACAATGAATTCACGGTATTCTTATTTCAATTTCCAGGAGTGTAGAAATATTTAAACGTCGTGCTGTTACTTATCAAAAAAAGAAGTATCCACGGAGTCATCCACTGTACGTAGACAAATTCGGTGTGAAGAATGCTATGTGCACAGCACTAGCGGATTTCTTCTAGAATATGTCGGAGCTCCCACATATCTCTTGTCAACCTGCTAACGAAAGGAAATTTATACATTATAACACACCAACATCACCAGAAAGTGTATCTTTATCTTTATTCTTAGAGCATAATATAGAAATATTTAAACGTCGAGCTGTTACTTATCAAAAAAAGAAGTATCCACGGAGTCATCCACTGTACGTAGACAAATTCGGTGGGAAGAATGCTATGTGCACAGCACTAGCGGATTTCTTCGAGAATATGTCGGAGCTCCCACGCATCTGTTGTGAACCTGCTAACGAAAGTAAATGTATACGTTAATACAACGCATAGTCACCGGAATGTGTATAATTATTGGTATTCTTAAAGCATAATATAAAAATATTTAAACTTCAAGCTGTTACTTACCAAAAAACGAAAGACGACGCAGTCATACACGGTACGTAGATACATTCGGTGTGAAGAATGCTATGTGCACAGCACTAGCGGATTTCTTCTAGAATATGTCGGAGCTCCCACATATCTCTTGTCAACCTGCTAACGAAAGGAAATTTATACATTATCACACACCAACGTCACCAGAAAGTGTATCTTTATCTGTATTCTTAATGCATAATATACACTCCTGGAAATGGAAAAAAGAGCACATTGACACCGGTGTGTCAGACCCGCCATACTTGCTCCGGACACTGCGAGAGGGCTGTACAAGCAATGATCACACGCACGGCACAGCGGACACACCATGAACCGCGGTGTTGGCCGTCGAATGGCGCTAGCTGCGCAGCATTTGTGCACCGCCGCCGTCAGTGTCAGCCAGTTTGCCGTGGCATACGGAGCTCCATCGCAGTCTTTAACACTGGTAGCATGGTGCGACAGCGTGGACGTGAACCGTATGTGCAGTTGACGGACTTTGAGCGAGGGCGTAAAGTGGGCATGCGGGAGGCAGGGTGGACGTACCGCCGAATTGCTCAATACGTTGGGCGTGAGGTCTCCACAGTACATCGATGTTGTCGCCAGTGGTCGGCGGAAGGTGCACGTGCCCGTCCACCTGGGACCGGACCGCAGCGACGCACGGATGCACGCCAAGACCGTAGGATCCTACGCAGTGCCGTAGGGGACCGCACCGCCACTTCCCAGCAAATTAGGGACACTGTTGCTCCTGGCGTTGTGCAGGTGAGCGCCACAATCAGGACTGCATACGACCGAGGCACACAGGGCCAACACCCGGCATCACGGTGTAGGGAGCGATCTCCTACACTGGCCGTACACCACTGGTCATCGTCGAGGGGACACTGAATAGTGCACGGTACATCCAAACCGTCATCGAACCCATCGTTCTACCATTCCTAGACCGGCAAGCGAACTTGCTGTTCCAACAGGACAATGCACGTCCGTATGTATCCCATGCCATCCAACGTGCTCTAAAAGGTGTAAGTCAACTACCCTGGCCAGCAAGATCTCCGGATCTGTCCCTCATTGAGCATGTTTGGGGCTGGATGAAGCGTCGTCTCACGCGGACTGCACGTCCGGCACGAACGCTGGTCCAACTGAGGCGCCAGGTGGAAATGGCATGGCAACCCGTTCCACAGGAATACATCCAGCATCTCTACGATCGTCTCCATGGGAGAATAGCAGCCTGCATTGCTGCGAAAGGTGGATATACACTGTACTAGTGCCGACATTGTGCATGCTCTGTTGCCTGTGTCTATGTGCCTGTGGTTCTGTCAGTGTGATCATGTGATGTATCTGACCCCAGGAATGTGTCAATAAAGTTTCCCCTTACTGGGACAATGAATTCACGGTATTCTTATTTCAATTTCCAGGAGTGTAGAAATATTTAAACGTCGTGCTGTTACTTATCAAAAAAAGAAGTATCCACGGAGTCATCCACTGTACGTAGACAAATTCGGTGTGAAGAATGCTATGTGCACAGCACTAGCGGATTTCTTCTAGAATATGTCGGAGCTCCCACATATCTCTTGTCAACCTGCTAACGAAAGGAAATTTATACATTATAACACACCAACATCACCAGAAAGTGTATCTTTATCTTTATTCTTAGAGCATAATATAGAAATATTTAAACGTCGAGCTGTTACTTATCAAAAAAAGAAGTATCCACGGAGTCATCCACTGTACGTAGACAAATTCGGTGGGAAGAATGCTATGTGCACAGCACTAGCGGATTTCTTCGAGAATATGTCGGAGCTCCCACGCATCTGTTGTGAACCTGCTAACGAAAGTAAATGTATACGTTAATACAACGCATAGTCACCGGAATGTGTATAATTATCGGTATTCTTAAAGCATAATATAAAAATATTTAAACTTCAAGCTGTTACTTACCAAAAAACGAAAGACGACGCAGTCATACACGGTACGTAGATACATTCGGTGTGAAGAATGCTATGTGCACAGCACTAGCGGATTTCTTCTAGAATATGTCGGAGCTCCCACATATCTCTTGTCAACCTGCTAACGAAAGGAAATTTATACATTATCACACACCAACGTCACCAGAAAGTGTATCTTTATCTGTATTCTTAATGCATAATATACACTCCTGGAAATGGAAAAAAGAGCACATTGACACCGGTGTGTCAGACCCACCATACTTGCTCCGGACACTGCGAGAGGGCTGTACAAGCAATGATCACACGCACGGCACAGCGGACACACCATGAACCGCGGTGTTGGCCGTCGAATGGCGCTAGCTGCGCAGCATTTGTGCACCGCCGCCGTCAGTGTCAGCCAGTTTGCCGTGGCATACGGAGCTCCATCGCAGTCTTTAACACTGGTAGCACGGTGCGACAGCGTGGACGTGAACCGTATGTGCAGTTGACGGACTTTGAGCGAGGGCGTAAAGTGGGCATGCGGGAGGCCGGGTGGACGTACCGCCGAATTGCTCAATACGTTGGGCGTGAGGTCTCCACAGTACATCGATGTTGTCGCCAGTGGTCGGCGGAAGGTGCATGTGCCCGTCCACCTGGGACCGGACCGCAGCGACGCACGGATGCACGCCAAGACCGTAGGATCCTACGCAGTGCCGTAGGGGACCGCACCGCCACTTCCCAGCAAATTAGGGACACTGTTGCTCCTGGCGTTGTGGAGGTGAGCGCCACAATCAGGACTGCATACGACCGAGGCACACAGGGCCAACACCCGGCATCACGGTGTAGGGAGCGATCTCCTACACTGGCCGTACACCACTGGTCATCGTCGAGGGGACACTGAATAGTGCACGGTACATCCAAACCGTCATCGAACCCATCGTTCTACCATTCCTAGACCGGCAAGCGAACTTGCTGTTCCAACAGGACAATGCACGTCCGCATGTATCCCGTGCCATCCAACGTGCTCTAGAAGGTGTAAGTCAACTACCCTGGCCAGCAAGATCTCCGGATCTGTCCCCCATTGAGCATGTTTGGGGCTGGATGAAGCGTCGTCTCACGCGGTCTGCACGTCCGGCACGAACGCTGGTCCAACTGAGGCGCCAGGTGGAAATGGCATGGCAAGCCGTTCCACAGGAATACATCCAGCATCTCTACGATCGTCTCCATGGGAGAATAGCAGCCTGCATTGCTGCGAAAGGTGGATATACACTGTACTAGTGCCGACATCGTGCATGCTCTGTTGCCTGTGTCTATGTGCCTGTGGTTCTGTCAGTGTGATCATGTGATGTATCTGACCCCAGGAATGTGTCAATAAAGTTTCCCCTTACTGGGACAATGAATTCACGGTGTTCTTATTTCAATTTCCAGGAGTGTAGAAATATTTAAACGTCGTGCTGTTACTTATCAAAAAAAGAAGTATCCACGGAGTCATCCACTGTACGTAGACAAATTCGGTGGAAAGAATGCTATGTGCACAGCACTATGGGATTTCTTCTAGAATATGTCGGAGTTCCCACGCATCTGTTGTGAACCTGCTAACGAAAGTAAATGTATACGTTAACACAACGCATAGTCACCAGAATGTGTATAATTATCGGTATTGTTAAAGCATAATTAAAAAATATTTAAACTTCAAGCTGTTACTTACCAAAAAACGAAAGACGACGCAGTCATAAACGGTACGTAGATACATTCGGTGTGAAGAATGCTATGTGCACAGCACTACCGGTTTTCTTCTAGAATATGTCGGAGCTCCCACATATCTCTTGTCAACCTGCTAACGAAAGGAAATTTATACATTATAACAGACCAACGTCACCAGAAAGTTTATCTTTATGTGTGTTCTTAAAGCATAATATAGAAATATTTAAACGTCGAGCTGTTACTAATCAAAAAAAAAAGTATCTACGGAGTCATCCACTGTACATAGATAAATTCGGTGGGAAGAATGCTATGTGCACAGCACTAGCGGATTTCTTCTAGAATATGTCGGAGCTCCCACGCATCTGTTGTGAACCTGCTAACGAAAGTAAATGTATACGTTAATACAACGCATAGTCACCAGAATGTGTATAATTATCGGTATTCTTAAAGCTTAATATAAAAGTATTTAAACTTCAAGCTGTTACTTACCAAAAAACGAAAGACGACGCAGTCATACACGGTACGTAGATACATTCGGTGTGAAGAATGCTATGTGCACAGCACTAGCGGATTTCTTCTAGAATATGTCGGAGCTCCCACATATCTCTTGTCAACCTGCTAACGAAAGGAAATTTATACATTATCACACACCAACGTCACCAGAAAGTGTATCTTTATCTGTATTCTTAATGCATAATATACACTCCTGGAAATGGAAAAAAGAGCACATTGACACCGGTGTGTCAGACCCACCATACTTGCTCCGGACACTGCGAGAGGGCTGTACAAGCAATGATCACACGCACGGCACAGCGGACACACCATGAACCGCGGTGTTGGCCGTCGAATGGCGCTAGCTGCGCAGCATTTGTGCACCGCCGCCGTCAGTGTCAGCCAGTTTGCCGTGGCATACGGAGCTCCATCGCAGTCTTTAACACTGGTAGCACGGTGCGACAGCGTGGACGTGAACCGTATGTGCAGTTGACGGACTTTGAGCGAGGGCGTAAAGTGGGCATGCGGGAGGCCGGGTGGACGTACCGCCGAATTGCTCAATACGTTGGGCGTGAGGTCTCCACAGTACATCGATGTTGTCGCCAGTGGTCGGCGGAAGGTGCATGTGCCCGTCCACCTGGGACCGGACCGCAGCGACGCACGGATGCACGCCAAGACCGTAGGATCCTACGCAGTGCCGTAGGGGACCGCACCGCCACTTCCCAGCAAATTAGGGACACTGTTGCTCCTGGCGTTGTGGAGGTGAGCGCCACAATCAGGACTGCATACGACCGAGGCACACAGGGCCAACACCCGGCATCACGGTGTAGGGAGCGATCTCCTACACTGGCCGTACACCACTGGTCATCGTCGAGGGGACACTGAATAGTGCACGGTACATCCAAACCGTCATCGAACCCATCGTTCTACCATTCCTAGACCGGCAAGCGAACTTGCTGTTCCAACAGGACAATGCACGTCCGCATGTATCCCGTGCCATCCAACGTGCTCTAGAAGGTGTAAGTCAACTACCCTGGCCAGCAAGATCTCCGGATCTGTCCCCCATTGAGCATGTTTGGGGCTGGATGAAGCGTCGTCTCACGCGGTCTGCACGTCCGGCACGAACGCTGGTCCAACTGAGGCGCCAGGTGGAAATGGCATGGCAAGCCGTTCCACAGGACTACATCCAGCATCTCTACGATCGTCTCCATGGGAGAATAGCAGCCTGCATTGCTGCGAAAGGTGGATATACACTGTACTAGTGCCGACATCGTGCATGCTCTGTTGCCTGTGTCTATGTGCCTGTGGTTCTGTCAGTGTGATCATGTGATGTATCTGACCCCAGGAATGTGTCAATAAAGTTTCCCCTTACTGGGACAATGAGTTCACGGTGTTCTTATTTCAATTTCCAGGAGTGTAGAAATATTTAAACGTCGTGCTGTTACTTATCAAAAAAAGAAGTATCCACGGAGTCATCCACTGTACGTAGACAAATTCGGTGGAAAGAATGCTATGTGCACAGCACTATGGGATTTCTTCTAGAATATGTCGGAGTTCCCACGCATCTGTTGTGAACCTGCTAACGAAAGTAAATGTATACGTTAACACAACGCATAGTCACCAGAATGTGTATAATTATCGGTATTGTTAAAGCATAATTAAAAAATATTTAAACTTCAAGCTGTTACTTACCAAAAAACGAAAGACGACGCAGTCATAAACGGTACGTAGATACATTCGGTGTGAAGAATGCTATGTGCACAGCACTACCGGTTTTCTTCTAGAATATGTCGGAGCTCCCACATATCTCTTGTCAACCTGCTAACGAAAGGAAATTTATACATTATAACAGACCAACGTCACCAGAAAGTTTATCTTTATGTGTGTTCTTAAAGCATAATATAGAAATATTTAAACGTCGAGCTGTTACTAATCAAAAAAAAAAGTATCTACGGAGTCATCCACTGTACATAGATAAATTCGGTGGGAAGAATGCTATGTGCACAGCACTAGCGGATTTCTTCTAGAATATGTCGGAGCTCCCACGCATCTGTTGTGAACCTGCTAACGAAAGTAAATGTATACGTTAATACAACGCATAGTCACCAGAATGTGTATAATTATCGGTATTCTTAAAGCTTAATATAAAAGTATTTAAACTTCAAGCTGTTACTTACCAAAAAACGAAAGACGACGCAGTCATAAACGGTACGTAGATACATTCGGTGTGAAGAATGCTATGTGCATAGCACTAGCGGATATCTTCTAGAATATGTCGGAGCTCCCACATATCTCTTGTCAACCTGCTGATGAAAGGAAATTTATACATTATAACACACCAACGTCACCAGAAAGTGTATCTTTATCTGTATTCTTAAAGCATAATATAGAAATATTTAAACGTCGTACTGTTACTTATCAAAAAAAGAAGTATCCACGGAGTCATCCACTGTACGTAGACGAATTCGGTGGGAAGAATGCTATGTGCTCAGCACTATGGGATTTCTTCTAGAATATTTCGGAGCTCCCACGCATCTGTTGTGAACCTGCTAACGAATGTAAATGTATACGTTAATACAACGCATGGTCACCAGAATGTGAATAATTATCGGTATTGTTAAAGCATAATATAAAAGTATTTAAACTTCAAGCTGTTACTTACCAAAAAACGAAAGACGACGCAGTCATAAACGGTAGGTAGATATATTCGGTGTGAAGAATGCTATATGCACAGCACTATCGGATTTCTTCTAGAGTATGTCGGAGCTCCCACATATCTCTTGTCAACCTGCTAACGAAAGGAAGTTTATACATTATAACACACCAACGTCACCAGAAAGTGTATCTTTATCTGTATTCTTAAAGCATAATATAGAAATATTTAAACGTCGAGCTGTTACTTATCAAACAAAGAAGTATCCACGGAGTCATCCACTGTACGTAGACAAATTCGGTGGGAAGAATGCTATGTGCACAGCACTAGCGGATTTATTCTAGAATAAGTCGGAGCTCCCACGCATCTGTTGTGAACCTGCTAACGAAAGTACATGTATACGTTAATACAACGCATAGTCACCAGAATGTGTATAATTATCGGTATTGTTAAAGCATACTTAAAAAATATTTAAACTTCAAGCTGTTACTTACCAAAAAACGAAAGACGTCGCAGTCATAAACGGTACGTAGATACATTCGGTGTGAAAAATGCTATGTGCACAGCACTACCGGATTTCTTCTAGAATATGTCGGAGCTCCCACATATCTCTTGTCAACCTGCTAACGAAAGGAAATTTATACATTATAACACACCAACGTCACCAGAAAGTGTATCTTTATCTGTATTCTTAAAGCATAATATAGAAATATTTAAACGTCTAGCTGTTACTTATCAAAAAAAGAAGTATCCACGGAGTCATCCACTGTACATAGATATATTCGGTGGGAAGAATGCTATGTGCACAGCACTAGCGGATTTCTTCTAGAATATGTCGGAGCTCCCATGCATCTGTTGTGAACCTGCTAACGAAAGTAAATGTATACATTAATACAACGCATAACCACCAGAATGTGTATAATTATCGGTATTCTTAAAGCATAATATAAAAATATTTAAACTTCAAGCTGTTACTTACCAAAAAACGAAAGACGACGCAGTCATAAACGGTACGTAGATACATTCGGTGTGAAGAATGCTATGTGCACAGCACTAGCGGATTTCTTCTAGAATATGTCGGAGCTCCCACATATCTCTTGTCAACCTTCTAACGAAAGGAAATTTATACATGATAACACACCAACGACACCAGAAAGTGTATCTTTATCTGTATTCTTTAAGCATAATATAGAAATATTTAAACGTCGAGCTGTTACTTATCAAAAAAAGAAGTATCCACGTAGTCATCCACTGAACGTAGACAAATTCGGTGGGAAGAATGCTATGTGCACAGCACTAGCGGATTTCTTCTAGAATATGTCGGAGCTCCCACGCATCTGTTGTGAACCTGCTAACGAAAGTAAATGTATACGTTAATACAACGCATAGTCACCAGAATGTGTATAATTATCGAAATTGTTAAAGCATAATATAAAAGTATTTAAACTTCAAGCTGTTACTTACCAAAAAACGAAAGACGACGCAGTCATAAACGGTACGTAGATACATTCGGTGTGAAGAATGCTATGTGCACAGCACTAGCGGATTTCTTCTAGAATATGTCGGAGCTCCCACATATCTCTTGTCAACCTGCTTACGAAAGGAAATTTATACATTACCACACACCAACGTCACCAGAATGTGTATCTGTATCTGTATTCTTAAAGAATAATATAGAAATTTTTAAACGTCGAGCTGTTACTTATCAAATAAAGATATATCCACGGAGTCATCCACTGTACGTATATACATTTGGTGTGAAGAATGCTATGTGCACAGCACTAGCGGATTTCTTCTAGAATATGTCGGAGCTCCAACGCATCTGTTGTGAACCTGCTAACGAAAGAAAATGTATACGTTAATACAACGCATAGTCACCAGAATGTGTATAATTATCTTTATTGTTAAAGCATAATATAAAAATATTTAAACTTCAAGCTGTTACTTACCAAAAGACGAAAGACGACGCAGTCATAAACGGTACGTAGATACATACGGTGTGAAGAATGCTATGTGCACAGCACTAGCGGATTTCTTCTAGAATATGTCGGAGCTCCCACATATCTCATGTCAACCTGCTAACGAAAGGAAATTTATACATTACCACACACCAACGTCACCAGAAAGTGTATCTTTATCTGTATTCTTAAAGCATAATATAGAAATATTTAAACGTCGAGCTGTTACTTATCAAAAAAAGAAGTATTCACGGAGTCATCCACTGTACGTAGACACATTCGGTTTGAAGAATGCTATGTGCACAGCACTAGCGGATTTCTTCTAGAATATGTCGGAGCTCCCACGCATCTGTTGTGAACCTGCTAACGAAAGAAAATGTATACGTTAATACAACGCATAGTCACCAGAATGTGTATAATTATCTTTATTGTTAAAGCATAATATAAAAATATTTAAACTTCAAGCTGTTACTTACCAAAAGACGAAAGACGACGCAGTCATAAACGGTACGTAGATACATACGGTGTGAAGAATGCTATGTGCACAGCACTAGCGGATTTCTTCTAGAATATGTCGGAGCTCCCACATATCTCATGTCAACCTGCTAACGAAAGGAAATTTATACATTACCACACACCAACGTCACCAGAAAGTGTATCTTTATCTGTATTCTTAAAGCATAATATAGAAATATTTAAACGTCGAGCTGTTACTTATCAAAAAAAGAAGTATTCACGGAGTCATCCACTGTACGTAGACACATTCGGTTTGAAGAATGCTATGTGCACAGCACTAGCGGATTTATTCTAGAATATGTCGGAGCTCCCACGCATCTGTTGTGAACCTGCTAACGAAAGTAAATGTATACGTTAATACAACGCATAGTCACAAGAATGTGTATAATTATCGGTATTGTTAAAGCATAATACACTCCTGGAAATTGAAATAAGAACACCGTGAATTCATTGTCCCAGGAAGGGGAAACTTTATTGACACATACCTGGGGTCAGGTACATCACATGATCACACTGACAGAACCACAGGCACATAGACACAGGCAACAGAGCATGCACAATGTCGGCACTAGTACAGTGTATATCCACCTTTCGCAGCAATGCAGGCCGCTATTCTCCCATGGAGACGATCGTAGAGATGCTGAATGTAGTCCTGTGGAACGGCTTGCCATGCCATTTCCACCTGGCGCCTCAGTTGGACCAGCGTTCGTGCTGGACGTGCAGACCGCGTGAGACGACGCTTCATCCAGTCCCAAACATGCTCAATGGGGGACAGATCCGGAGATCTTGCTGGCCAGGGTAGTTGACTTACACCTTCTAGAGCACGTTGGGTTGCACGGGATTCATGCGGACGTCCATTGTCCTGTTGGAACAGCAAATTCCCTTGCCGGTCTAGGAATGGTAGAACGATGGGTTCGATGACGGTTTGGATGTACCGTGCACTATTCAGTGTCCCCTCGACGATCACCAGTGGTGTACGGCCAGTGTAGGAGATCGCTCCCCACATCATGACGCCGGGTGTTGGCCCTGTGTGCCTCGGTCGTATGCAGTCCTGATTGTGGCGCTCACCTGCACGGCGCAAAACACGCATACGACCATCATTGGCACCAAGGCAGAAGCGACTCTCATCGCTGAAGACGACACGTCTCCATTCGTCCCTCCATTCACGCCTGTCGCGACACCACTGGAGGCGGGCTGCACGATGTTGGGGCGTGAGCGGAAGACGGCCTAACGGTGTGCGGGACCGTAGCCCAGCTTCATGGAGACGGTTGCGAATGGTCCTCGCCGATACCCCAGGAGAGCCAGTGTCCCTAATTTGCTGGGAAGTGGCGGTGCGGTCCCCTACGGCACTGCGTAGGATCCTACGGTCTTGGCGTGCATCCGTGCGTCGCTGCGGTCCGGTCCCAGGTCGACGGGCACGTGCACCTTCCGCCGACCACTGGCGACAACATCGATGTACTGTGGAGACCTCACGCCCCACGTGTTGAGCAATTCGGCGGTACGTCCACCCGGCCTCCCGCATGCCCACTATACGCCCTCGCTCAAAGTCCGTCAACTGCACATACGGTTCACGTCCACGCTGTCGCGGCATGCTACCAGTGTTAAAGACTGCGATGGAGCTCCGTATGCCACGGTAAACTGGCTGGCACTGACGGCGGCGGTGCACAAATGCTGCGCAGCTAGCGCCATTCGACGGCCAACACCGCGGTTCCTGGTGTGTCCGCTGTGCCGTGCGTGTGATCATTGCTTGTACAGCCCTCTCGCAGTGTCCGGAGCAAGTATGGTGGGTCTGACACACCGGTGTCAATGTGTTCTTTTTTCCATTTCCAGGAGTGTATAAAAATATTTAAACTTCAAGCTGTTACGTACCAAAAAACAAAAGACGACGCAGTCATAAACGGTACGTAGATACATTCGGTGTGAAGAATGCTATGTGCACAGCACTAGCGGATTTCTTCTAGAATATGTCGGAGCTCCCACATATCTCTTGTCAACCTGCTAACGAAAGGAAATTTATACATTATAACACACCAACGTCACCAGAAAGTGTATCTTTATCTGTATTCTTAAAGCATAATATAGAAATATTTAAACGTCGAACTGTTACTTATCAAAACAAGAAGTATCCACGGAGTCATCCACTGTACATAGATACATTCGGTGGGAAGAATGCTATGTGCACAGCACTAGCGGATTTCTTCTAGATTATGTCTGAGCTCCAACGCATCTGTTGTGAACCTGCTAACGAATGTAAATGTATACGTTAATACAACGCATAGTCACCAGAATTTGTATAACTATCGGTATTGTTAAAGCATAATATAAAAATATTTAAACTTCAAGCTGTTACTTACCAAAAAACGAAAGACGACGCAGTCATAAACGGTACGTAGATACATTCGGTGTGAAGTATGCTATGTGCACAGCACTAGCGGATTTCTGCTAGAATATGTCGGAGCTCCCACATATCTCTTGTCAACCTGCTAACGAAAGGAAATTTATACATTATAACACACCAACGTCACCAGAAAGTGTATCTTTATCGGTATTCTTAAAGCATAATATAGAAATATTAAAACGTCGTGCTGTTACTTATCAAACAAAGAAGTATCCACGGAGTCATCCACTGTACGTAGACGAATTCGTTGGGAAGAATGCTATGTGCACAGCACTATGGGATTCCTTCTAGAATATGTCGGAACTCCCATGCATCTTTTGTGAACCTGCTAACGAAAGTAAATGTATACGTTAATACAACGCATAACCACCAGAATGAGTATAATTATCGGTATTCTTAAAGCATAATATAAAAATATTTAAACTTCAAGCTGTTACTTACCAAAAAACGAAAGACGACGCAGTCATAAACGGTACGTAGATACATTCGGTGTGAATAATGCTATGTGCACAGCACAAGCGGATTTCTTCTAGAATATGTCGGAAATCCCACATATCTCTTGTCAACCTTCTAACGAAAGGAAATTTATACATTATAACACACCAACGTCTCCAGAAAGTGTATCTTTATCTGTATTCTTAAAGAATAATATAGAAATATTTAAACGTCGAGCTGTTACTTATCAAACAAAGAAGTATCCACGGAGTCATCCACTGTACGTAGACAAATTCGGTGGGAAGAATGCTATGTGCACAGCACTAGCGGATTTATTCTAGAATAAGTCGGAGCTCCCACGCATCTGTTGTGAACCTGCTAACGAAAGAAAATGTATACGTTAATACAACGCATAGTCACCAGAATGTGTTTAATTATCTTTATTGTTAAAGCATAATATAAAAATATTTAAACTTCAAGCTGTTACTTACCAAAAAACGAAAGACGACGCAGTCATAAACGGTACGTAGATACATTCGGTGTGAAAAATGCTATGTGCACAGCACAAGCGGATTTCTTCTAGAATATGTCGGAGCTCCCACATATCTCTTGTCAACCTGCTAACGAAAGGAAATTTATACATTATAACACACCAACGTCACCAGAAAGTGTATCTTTATCTGTATTCTTAAAGCATATAATAGAAATATTTAAACGTCGAGCTGTTACTTATCAAAACAAGAAGGATCCACGGAGTCATCCACTGTACATAGATACATTCGGTGGGAAGAATGCTATGTGCACAGCACTAGCGGATTTCTTCTAGATTATGTCTGAGCTCCAACGCATCTGTTGTTAACATGCTAACGAAAGTAAATATATACGTTAATACAACGCATAGTCACCAGAATGTGTATAACTATCGGTATTGTTAAAGCATAATATAAAAATATTTAAACTTCAAGCTGTTACTTACCAAAAAACGAAAGACGACGCAGTTATAAACGGTACGTAGATACATTCGGTGTGAAGTATGCTATGTGCACAGCCCTAGCGGATTTCTGCTAGAATATGTCGGAGCTCCCACATATCTCTTGTCAACCTGCTAACGAAAGGAAATTTATACATTATAACACACCAACGTCAACAGAAAGTGTATCTTTATCTGTATTCTTAAAGCATAGAATAGAAATATTTAACCGTCGTGCTGTTACTTATCAAAAAAAGAAGTATCCATGGAGTCATCCACTGTACGTAGACAAATTCGGTGGGAAGAATGCTATGTGCACAGCACTAGTGGATTTCTTCTAGAATATGTCGGAGCTCCCACGCATCTGTCGTGAACCTGCTAACGAAACTAAATGTATACGTTAATACAACGCATAGTCACCAGAATGTGTATAATTATCGGTATTGTTAAAGCATAATATAAAAATATTTAAACTTCAAGCTGTTACTTACCAAAAAACGAAAGACGACGCAGTCATAAACGGTACGTAGATACATTCGGTGTGAAGAATGCTATGTGCACAGCACCAGCGGATTTCTTCTAGAATATGTCGGAGCTCCCACATACCTCTTGTCAAAGTGCTAACGAAAGGAAATTTATACATTATAACACACCAACGTCACCAGAAAGTGTATCTTTATCTGTATTCTTAAAGCATAATATAGAAATATTTAAACGTCGTGCTGTTACTTATCAAAAAAAGAAGTATCCACGGAGTCATCCACTGTACGTAGACGAATTCGGTGAGAAGAATGCTATGTGCACAGCACTATGGGATTTCTTCTAGAATATGTCGGAGCTCCCACGCATCTGTTGTGAACCTGCTAACGAAAGTAAATGTATACGTTAATACAACGCATAGTCACCAGAATGTGTATAATTATCGGTATTGTTAAAGCATAATATAAAAATTTTTAAACTTCAGGCTGTTACTTACCAAAAAACGAAAGACGGCGCAGTCATAAACGGTACGTAGATACATTCGGTGTGAAGAGTGCTATGTGCACAGCACTAGCGGATTTCTTCTAGAATATGTCGGAGCTCCCACATATCTCATGTCAACCTGCTAACGAAAGGAAATTTGTACATTATAACACACCAACGTCACCAGAAAGTGTATCTTTATCTGTATTCTTAAAGCATAATATAGAAATATTTAAACGTCGAGCTGTTACTAATCAAAAAAAGAAGTATCCACGGAGTCATCCACTGTACATAGATACTTTCGGTGGGAAGAATGCGATGTGCACAGCACTAGCGGATTTCTTCTAGAACATGTCGGAGCTCCCACGCATCTGTTGTGAACCTGCTAACGAAAGTAAATGTATACGTTAATACAACGCATATTCACCAGAATGTGTATAATTATCGGTATTGTTAAAGCATAATATAAAAATATTTAAACTTCAGGCTGTTACTTACCAAAAAACGAAAGACGACGCAGTCATAAACGGTACGTACATACATTCGGTGTGAAGAATGCTATGTGCACAGCACTAGCGGATTTTTTCTAGAATATGTCGGAGCTCCCACATATCTCTTGTCAACCTGCTAACGAAAGGAAATTTATACATTATAACACACCAACGTCACCAAAAAGTGTATCTTTATCTGTATTCTTAAAGCATAATATAGAAATATTTAAACGTCGAGCTGTTACTTATCAAAAAAAGAAATATCCATGGAGTCATCCACTGTACATAGATTCATTCGGTGGGAAGAATGCTATGTGCACAGCACTAGCGGATTTATTCTAGAATAGGTCCGAGCTCCCACATATCTCTTGTCAACCTGCTAACGAAAGGAAATTTATACATTACCACACACCAACGTCACCAGAAAGTGTATCTTCATCTGTATTCTTAAAGCATAATATAGAAATATTTAAACGTCGAGCTGTTACTTATCAAAAAAAGAAATATCCACGGAGTCTTCCTCTGTACGTAGACACATTCGGTGTGAAGAATGCTATGTGCACAGCACTAGCGGATTTCTTCTAGAATATGTCGGAACTCCCACGCATTTGTTGTGAACCTGCTAACGAAAGTAAATGTATACGTTAATACAACGCACAATCACCAGAATGTGTATAATTATCGGTATTGTTAAAGCATAATATAAAAATATTTAAACTTCAAGCTGATACGTACGAAAAAACGAAAGACGACGCAGTCATAAACGGTACGTAGATACATTCGGTGTGAAGAATGCTATGTGCACAACACTAGCGGATTTTTTCTAGAATATGTCGTAGCTCCCGCTTATCTCTTGTCAACCTGCTAACGAAAGGAAATTTATACATTATAACACACCAACGTCACCAGAATGTGTATCTGTATTCTTAAAGCATAATTTAGAAATTTTTAAGCGTCGAGCTGTTACTTATCAAATAAAGAAGTATCCACGGAGTCATCCACTGTACGTAGATACATTTGGTGTGAAGAATGTTATGTGCACAGCACTAGCGGATTTCTTCTAGAATATGTCGGAGCTCCCACATATCTCTTGTCAACCTTCTAACGAAAGGAAATTTATACATTATAACACACCAACGTCACCAGAAAGTGTATCTTTATCTGTAATCTTAAAGCATAATATAGAAATATTTAAACGTCGAGCTGTTACTTATCAAAAAATGAAGTATCCACGGAGTCATCCACTGTACATAGATACATTCGGTGGGAAGAATGCTATGTGCACAGCCCTAGCGGATTTCTTATAGAATATGTCCGAGCTCCCACGCATCTGTTGTGAACCTGCTAAAGAAAGTAAATGTATACGTTAATACAACGCATAGTCACCAGAATGTGTATAATTATCGGTATTGTTAAAGCATAATATAAAAATATTTAAACTTCAAGCTGTTACTTACCAAAAAACGAAAGACGACGCTGTCATAAACGGTACGTAGATACATTCGGTGTGAAGAATGCTATGTGCACAGCACTAGCGGATATCTTCTAGAGTATGTCGGAGCTCCCACATATCTCTTGTCAACCTGCTACCGAAAGGAAATTTATACATTATAACAGACCAACGTCACCAGAAAGTGTATCTTTATCTGTATTCTTAAAGCATAATATAGAAATATTTAAACGTTGAGCTGTTACTAATCAAAAAAAGAAGTATCCACGGAGTCATCCTCTGTACATAGATACATTCGGTGGGAAGAATGCTATGTGCACAGCACTAGCGGATTTATTCTAGAATAGGTCGGAGCTCCCACATATCTCTTGTCAACCTGCTAACGAAAGGAAATTTATACATTATAACAGACCAACGTTACCAGAAAGTTTATTTTTATCTGTTTTCTTAAAGCATAATATAGAAATATTTAAACGAAGAGCTGTTACTTATCAAAAAATGAAGTATCCACGGAGTCATCCACTGTACATAGATACATTCGGTGGGAAGAATGCTATGTGCACAGCACTAGCGGATTTCTTATAGAATTTGTCCGAGCTCCCACGCATCTGTTGAGAACCTGCTAAAGAAAGTAAATGTATACGTTAATACATCGCATAGTCACCAAAATGTGTATAATTATCGGTATTGTTAAAGCATGATATAAAAATATTTAAACTTCAAGCTGTGTTCTTACCAAAAAACGAAAGACGACGCAGTCATAAACGGTACGTAGATACATTCGGTGTGAAGAATGCTATGTGCACAGCACTAGCGGATATCTTCTAGAGTATGTCGGAGCTCCCACATATCTCTTGTCAACCTGCTACCGAAAGGAAATTTATACATTATAACAGACCAACGTCACCAGAAAGTGTATCTTTATCTGTATTCTTAAAGCATAATATAGAAATATTTAAACGTTGAGCTGTTACTAATCAAAAAAAGAAGTATCCACGGAGTCATCCTCTGTACATAGATACATTCGGTGGGAAGAATGCTATGTGCACAGCACTAGCGGATTTCTTCTAGAATATGTCGGAGCTCCCACGCATCTGTTGTGAACCTGCTAACGAAAGTAAATGTATACGTTAATACAACGCATAGTCACCAGAATGAGTATAATTATCGGTATTGGTAAAGCATGATATAAAAATATTTAAACTTCAAGCTGTTACTTACCAAAAAACGAAAGACGACGCAGTCATAAACGGTACGTAGATACATTCGGTGAAGAATGCTATGTGCACAGCACTAGCGGATTTCTTCTAGAATATGTTGGAGCTCCCACGCATCTGTTGTGAATCTGCTAACGAAAGTAAATGTATACGTTAATACAACGCATAGTCACCAGAATGTGTATGATTATCGGTATTGTTAAAGCATGATATAAAAATATTTAAACTTCAAGCTGTTACTTACCAAAAAACGAAAGACGACGCAGTCATAAACGGTACGTAGATCCATTTGGTGCGAAGAATGCTATGTTCACAGCACTAGCGGATTTCTTCTAGAATATGTCGGAGCTCCTACATATCTCTTGTCAACCTGCTAACGAAAGAAATTTATACATTACAACACACCAACGTCACCAGAAAGTGTATCTTTATCTGTATTCTTAAGGCATAATATAGAAATTTTTTAACGTCGAGCTGGTACTTACCAAAAAAAGAAGTATCCAAGGAGTCATCCACTGTACATAGATACATTCGGTGGGAAGAATGCTATGTGCACAGCACTAGCGGATTTCTTCTAGAATATGTCGGAGCTCCCACGCATCTGTTGTGAATCTGCTAACGAAAGTAAATGTATACGTTAATACAACGCATAGTCACCAGAATGTGTATGATTATCGGTATTGTTAAAGCATGATATAAAAATATTTAAACTTCAAGCTGTTACTTACCAAAAAACGAAAGACGACGCAGTCATAAACGGTACGTAGATCCATTTGGTGCGAAGAATGCTATGTTCACAGCACTAGCGGATTTCTTCTAGAATATGTCGGAGCTCCTACATATCTCTTGTCAACCTGCTAACGAAAGAAATTTATACATTACAACACACCAACGTCACCAGAAAGTGTACCTTTATCTGTATTCTTAAGGCATAATATAGAAATTTTTTAACGTCGAGCTGGTACTTACCAAAAAAAGAAGTATCCAAGGAGTCATCCACTGTACATAGATACATTCGGTGGGAAGAATGCTATGTGCACAGCACTAGCGGATTTATTCTAGAATAGGTCGGAGCTCCCACATATCTCTTGTCAACCTGCTAACGAAAGGAAATTTATACATTATAACAGACCAACGTTACCAGAAAGTTTATTTTTATCTGTTTTCTTAAAGCATAATATAGAAATATTTAAACGAAGAGCTGTTACTTATCAAAAAATGAAGTATCCACGGAGTCATCCACTGTACATAGATACATTCGGTGGGAAGAATGCTATGTGCACAGCACTAGCGGATTTCTTATAGAATTTGTCCGAGCTCCCACGCATCTGTTGAGAACCTGCTAAAGAAAGTAAATGTATACGTTAATACATCGCATAGTCACCAAAATGTGTATAATTATCGGTATTGTTAAAGCATGATATAAAAATATTTAAACTTCAAGCTGTGTTCTTACCAAAAAACGAAAGACGACGCAGTCATAAACGGTACGTAGATACATTCGGTGAAGAATGCTATGTGCACAGCACTAGCGGATTTCTTCTAGAATATGTTGGAGCTCCCACGCATCTGTTGTGAATCTGCTAACGAAAGTAAATGTATACGTTAATACAACGCATAGTCACCAGAATGTGTATGATTATCGGTATTGTTAAAGCATGATATAAAAATATTTAAACTTCAAGCTGTTACTTACCAAAAAACGAAAGACGACGCAGTCATAAACGGTACGTAGATCCATTTGGTGCGAAGAATGCTATGTTCACAGCACTAGCGGATTTCTTCTAGAATATGTCGGAGCTCCTACATATCTCTTGTCAACCTGCTAACGAAAGAAATTTATACATTACAACACACCAACGTCACCAGAAAGTGTATCTTTATCTGTATTCTTAAGGCATAATATAGAAATTTTTTAACGTCGAGCTGGTACTTACCAAAAAAAGAAGTATCCAAGGAGTCATCCACTGGACATAGATACATTCGGTGGGAAGAATGCTATGTGCACAGCACTAGCGGATTTATTCTAGAATAGGTCGGAGCTCCCACATATCTCTTGTCAACCTGCTAACGAAAGGAAATTTATACATTACCACACACCAACGTCACCAGAAAGTGTATCTTTATCTGTATTCTTAAAGCATAATATAGAAATATTTAAACGTCGAGCTGTTACTTATCAAAAAAAGAAGAATCCACGGAGTCATCCACTGTACGTAGATACATTTGGTGTGAAGAATGCTATGTGCACAGCACTAGCGGGTTTCCTCAAGAATATGTCGGAGCTCCCACATATCTCTTGTCAACCTGCTAACGAAAGGAAATTTATACATTATAACACACCAACGTCACCAGAAAGTGTATCTTTATCTGTATTCTTAAAGCATAATATAGAAACATTTAAACGTCGAGCTGTTACTTATCATAAAATGAAGTATCCACGGAGTCATCCACTGTACATAGATACATTCGGTGGGAAGAATGCTATGTGCACAGCACTAGCGGATTTCTTATAGAATATGTCCGAGCTCCCACGCATCTGTTGTGAACCTGCTAAAGAAAGTAAATGTATACGTTAATACAACGCATAGTCACCAGAATGTGTATAATTATCGGTATTATTAAAGCATAATATAAAAATATTTAAACTTCAAGCTGTTACTTACCAAAAAACGAAAGACGACGCTGTCATAAACGGTACGTAGTTACATTCAGTGTGAAGAATGCTATGTGCACAGCACTAGCGGGTTTCTTCTAGAATCTGTCGGAGCTCCCACATATCTCTTGTCAACCTGCTAACGAAAGGAAATTTATACATTATAACAGACCAACGTTACCAGAAAGTTTATCTTTATCTGTTTTCTTAAAGCATAATATAGAAATATTTAAACGTTGAGCTGTTACTAATCAAAAAAAGAAGTATCCACGGAGTCATCCACTGTACATAGATATATTCGGTGGGAAGAATGCTATGTGCACAGCACTAGCGGATTTCTTCTAGAATATGTCGGAGCTCCCATGCATCTGTTGTGAACCTGCTAACGAAAGTAAATGTATACATTAATACAACGCATAACCACCAGAATGTGTATAATTATCGGTATTCTTAAAGCATAATATAAAAATATTTAAACTTCAAGCTGTTACTTACCAAAAAACGAAAGACGACGCAGTCATAAACGGTACGTAGATCCATTTGGTGCGCAGAATGCTATGTTCACAGCACTAGCGGATTTCTTCTAGAATATGTCGGAGCTCCTACATATCTCTTGTCAACCTGCTAACGAAAGGAAATTTATACATTACAACACACCAACGTCACCAGAAAGTGTATCTTTATCTGTATTCTTAGAGCATAATATAGAAATATTTAAACGTCGAGCTATTTCTTATCAAAAAAAGAAGTATCCACGGAGTCATCCACTGTACATAGATACATTCGGTGGGAAGAATGCTATATGCACAGCACTAGCGGATTCCTTCTAGAATAAGTCGGAGCTTTCACGCATCTGTTGTGAACCTGCTAACGAAAGTAAATGTATACGTTAATACAACGCATAGTCACCAGAATGTGTATAATTATCGGTATTGTTAAAGCATAATATAAAAATATTTAAACTTCAAGCTGTTACTTACCAAAAAAAGAAGGACGACGCAGTCATCAACGGTACGTAGATACATTCGGTGTGAAGAATGCTATGTGCACAGCACTAGCGGATTTCTTCTAGAATATGTCGGAGCTCCCACATATCTCTTGTCAACCTGCTAACGAAAGGAAATTTATACATTATAACAGACCAAAATCACCAGAAAGTGTATCTTTATCTGTATTGTCAAAGCATAATATAGAAATATTTAATCGTCGAGCTGTTACTAATCAAAAAAAGAAGTATCCACGGAGTCATCCACTTTACATAGATACATTCGGTGGGAAGAATGCTATGTGCACAGCACTAGCGGATTTCTTCTAGAATATGTCGGAGCTCCCACGCATCTGTTGTGAACCTGCTAACGAAAGTAAATGTATACGTTAATACAACGCATAGTCACCAGAATGTGTATAATTATCGGTATTGTTAAAGCATAATATAAAAATATTTAAACTTCAAGCTGTTACTTACCAAAAAACGTAAGACGACGCTGTCATAAACGGTACGTAGTTACATTCAGTGTGAAGAATGCTATGTGCACAGCACTAGCGGGTTTCTTCTAGAATCTGTCGGAGCTCCCACATATCTCTTGTCAACCTGCTAACGAAAGGAAATTTATACATTATAACAGACCAACGTTACCAGAAAGTTTATCTTTATCTGTTTTCTTAAAGCATAATATAGAAATATTTAAACGTTGAGCTGTTACTAATCAAAAAAAGAAGTATCCACGGAGTCATCCTCTGTACATAGATACATTCGGTGGGAAGAATGCTATGTGCACAGCACTAGCGGATTTCTTCTAGAATATGTCGGAGCTCCCACGCATCTGTTGTGAACCTGCTAACGAAAGTAAATGTAAACGTTAATACAACGCATAGTCACCAGAATGTGTATAATTATCGGTATTGGTAAAGCATGATATAAAAATATTTAAACTTCAAGCTGTTACTTACCAAAAAACGAAAGACGACGCAGTCATAAACGGTACGTAGATACATTCGGTAAAGAATGCTATGTGCACAGCACTAGCGGATTTCTTCTAGAATATGTTGGAGCTCCCACGCATCTGTTGTGAATCTGCTAACGAAAGTAAATGTATACGTTAATACAACGCATAGTCACCAGAATGTGTATGATTATCGGTATTGTTAAAGCATAATATTAAAAAATTTAAACTTCAAGCTGTTACTTACCAAAAAACGAAAGACGACGCAGTCATAAACGGTACGTAGATCCATTTGGTGCGAAGAATGCTATGTTCACAGCACTAGCGGATTTCTTCTAGAATATGTCGGAGCTCCTACATATCTCTTGTCAACCTGCTAACGAAAGGAAATTTATACATTACAACACACCAACGTCACCAGAAAGTGTATCTTTATCTGTATTCTTAGAGCATAATATAGAAATATTTAAACGTCGAGCTATTACTTATCAAAAAAAGAAGTATCCACGGAGTCATCCACTGTACATAGATACATTCGGTGGGAAGAATGCTATATGCACAGCACTAGCGGATTCCTTCTAGAATAAGTCGGAGCTCTCACGCATCTGTTGTGAACCTGCTAACGAAAGTAAATGTATACGTTAATACAACGCATAGTCACCAGAATGTGTATCTTTATCTGTATTCTTAAAGCATAATATAGAAATATTTAAACGTCGAGCTATTACTTATCAAAAAAAGAAGTATCCACGGAGTCATCCACTGTACATAGATACATTCGGTGGGAAGAATGCTATATGCACAGCACTAGCGGATTCCTTCTAGAATAAGTCGGAGCTCTCACGCATCTGTTGTGAACCTGCTAACGAAAGTAAATGTATACGTTAATACAACGCATAGTCACCAGAATGTGTATAATTATCGGTATTGTTAAAGCATAATATAAAAATATTTAAACTTCAAGCAGTTACTTACCAAAAAATGAAATACGACGCAGTCATAAACGGTACGTAGATACATTCGGTGTGAAGAATGCTATGTGCACAGCACTAGCGGATTTTTTCTAGAATATGTCGGAGCTCCCACATATCTCTTGTCAACCTGCTAACGAAAGGAAATTTATACATTATAACACACCAACGTCCCCAGAATGTGTATCTGTATTCTTAAAGCATAATATAGAAATTTTTAAACGTCGAGCTGTTACTTATCAAATAAAGAAGTATCCAAGGAGTCATCCACTGTACGTAGATCCATTTGGTGTGAAGAATGCTATGTTCACAGCACTAGCGGATTTCTTCTAGAATATGTCGGAGCTGCTACATATCTCTTGTCAACCTGCTAACGAAAGGAAATTTATACATTATAACACACAAACGTCACCAGAAAGTGTATCTTTATCTGTATTATTAAACCATTATATGGAAATTTTTAAACGTCGAGCTGTTACTTATCAAAAAAAGAAGTATCCACGGTTTCATCCACTGTACATAGATACATTCGGTGGGAAGAATGCTATGTGCACAGCACTAGCGGATTTCTTCTAGAATATGTCGGAGCTCCCACGCATCTGTTGTGAACCTACTAACGAAAGTAAATGTATACGTTAATACAACGCATAGTCACCAGAATGTGTATAATTATCGGTATTGTTAAAGCATAATACAAAAATATTTAAACTTCAAACTGTTACTTACCAAAAACCGAAAGACGACGCAGTCATAAACGGTACGTAGATACATTCGGTGTGAAGAATGCTATGTGCACAGCACTAGCGGATTTCTTCTAGAGTATGTCGGAGCTCCCACATATATCTTGTCAACCTGCTAACGAAAGGAAATTTATACATTATAACACACCAACGTCTCCAGAAAGTGTATCTTTATCTGTATTCTTAAAGCATAATATAGAAATATTTAAACGTCGAGCTGTTACTTATCAAAAAAAGAAGTATCCAGGGAGTCATCCACTGTACATAGATTCATTCGGTGGGAAGAATGCTAATTGCACAGCACTAGCGGATTTCTTCTAGCTTATGTCGGAGCTCCCACACATCTATTGGAAACCTGCTAACGAAAGTAAATGTATACGTTAATACAACGCATAGTCACCAGAATGTGTATAATTATCGGTATTGTTAAAGCATAATATAAAAATATTTAAACTTCAAGCTGTTACTTACCAAAAAAAGAAGGACGACGCAGTCATCAACGGTACGTAGATACATTCGGTGTGAAGAATGCTATGTGCACAGCACTAGCGGATTTCTTCTAGAATATGTCGGAGCTCCCACATATCTCTTGTCAACCTGCTAACGAAAGGAAATTTATACATTATAACAGACCAAAATCACCAGAAAGTGTATCTTTATCTGTATTGTCAAAGCATAATATAGAAATATTTAATCGTCGAGCTGTTACTAATCAAAAAAAGAAGTATCCACGGAGTCATCCACTTTACATAGATACATTCGGTGGGAAGAATGCTATGTGCACAGCACTAGCGGATTTCTTCTAGAATATGTCGGAGCTCCCACGCATCTGTTGTGAACCTGCTAACGAAAGTAAATGTATACGTTAATACAACGCATAGTCACCAGAATGTGTATAATTATCGGTATTGTTAAAGCATAATATAAAAATATTTAAACTTCTAGCTGTTACTTACCAAAAAACGAAAGACGACGCAGTCATAAACGGTACGTAGATACATTCGGTGTGAAGAATGCTATGTGCACAGCACTAGCGGATTTCTTCTAGAGTATGTCGGAGCTCCCACATATCTCTTGTCAACCTGCTAACGAAAGGAAATTTATACATTATAACACACCAAAGTCACCAGAAAGTGTATCTTTATCTTTATTTTTAAAGCATAATATAGAAATATTTAAACGTCGAGCTGTTACTAACCAAAAAAAGAAGTATCCATGGAGTCATCCTCTGTACATAGATACATTCGGTGGGAAGAATGCTATGTGCACAGCACTAGCGGATTTCTTCTAGAATATGTCGGAGCTCCCACGCATCTGTTGTGAACCTGCTAACGAAAGTAAATGTATACGTTAATACAACGCATAGTCACAAGAAAGTGTATAATTATCGGTACTGTTAAAGCATAATATAAAAATACTTAAACTTCAAGCTGTTACTTACCAAAAAACGAAAGACGACGCAGTCATAAACGGTACGTAGATACATTCGGTGAAGAATGCTATGTGCACAGCACTAGCGGATTTCTTCTAGAATATGTCGGAGCTCCCACATATCTCTTGTCAACCTGCTAACGAAAGGAAATTTATACATTATAACACACCAACGTCACCAGAAAATGTATCTTTATCTGTATTCCTAAAGCATAATATAAAAATATTTGAACGCCGAGCTGTTACTTATCAAAAAAAGAAGTATCCACGGAGTCATCCACTGTACATAGATACATTCGGTGGGAAGAATGCTATGTGCACAGCACTAGCGGATTTCTTCTAGAATATGTCGGAGCTCCCACGCATCTGTTGTGAACCTGCTAACGAAAGTAAATGTATACGTTAATACAACGCATAGTCACCAGAATGTGTATAATTATCGGTATTGTTAAAGCATAATATAGAAATATTTAATCTTCAAACTGTTACTTATCAAAAAACGAAAGACGACGCAGTCATAAACGGTACGTAGATACATTCGGTGTGAAGAATGCTATGTGCACAGCACTAGCGGATTTCTTCTAGAGTATGTCGGAGCTCCCACATATCTCATGTCAACCTGCTAACGAAAGGAAGATTATACATTATAACACACCAACATCACCAGAAAGTGTATCTTTATCTGTATTCTTAAAGCATAATATAGAAATATTTAAAGGTCGAGCTGTTACTTATCAAAAAAAGAAGTATCCACGGAGTCATCCAATGTACATAGATACATTCGGTGGGAAGAATGCTATCTGCACAGCACTAGCGGATTTCTTCTAGCTTATGTCGGAGCTCCCTCACATCTATTGTAAACCTGCTAACGAAAGTAATTGTATACGTTAATACAACGCATAGTCACCAGAATGTGTATAATTATCGGTATTGTTAAAGCACAATATAAAAATATTTAAACTACAAGCTGTTACTTACCAAAAAACGAAAGACGACGCAGTCGTAAACGGTACGTAGATACATTCGGTGTGAAGAATGCTATGTGCACAGCACTAGCGGATTTTTTCTAGAATATGTCGGAGCTCCCACGCATCTGTTGTGAACCTGCTAACGAAAGTAAATGTATACGTTAATACAACGCATAGTCACCAGAATGTGTATAATTATCGGTATTGTTAAAGCATAATATAGAAATATTTAATCTTCAAACTGTTACTTATCAAAAAACGAAAGACGACGCAGTCATAAACGGTACGTAGATACATTCGGTGTGATGAATGCTATGTGCACAGCACTAGCGGATTTCTTCTAGAATATGTCGGAGCTCCTACATATCTCTTGTCAACCTGCTAACGAAAAGAAATTTATACATTATAACAAACCAACGTCACCAGAAAGTGTATCTTTATCTGTACTCTTAAAGCATAATATAGAAATATATAAACGTCGATCTGTTACTTATCAAAAAAAGAAGTATCCACGGAGTCATCCACTGTACGTAGACACATTCGGTGGGAGGAATGCTATGTGCACAGCACTAGCGGATTTCTTCTAGAATATGTCGGAGCTCCCACGCATCTGTTGTGAACCTGCTAACGAAAGTAAATGTATACGTTAATACAACGCATAGTCACCAGAATGTGTATAATTATCGGTATTGTTAAAGCATAATATAAAAATATTTAAACTTCAAGCTATTACTTACCAAGAAACGAAAGACGACGCAGTCATAAACGGTACGTAGATACATTCGGTGTGATGAATGCTATGTGCACAGCACTAGCGGATTTCTTCTAGAATATGTCGGAGCTCCCACATATCTCTTGTCAACCTGCTAACGAATAAAAATTAATACATTACCACAAACCAACGTCACCAGAATGTGTATCTGTATCTGTATTCTTCAAGCATTATATAGAAATTTTTAAACGTCCAGCTGTTACTTATCAAATAAAGAAGTATCCACGGAGTCATCCACTGTACGTAGATTCATTCGGTGTGAAGAATGCTATGTGCACAGCACTATCGAATTTCTTCTAGAATATGTCGGAGCTCCCACGCATCTGTTGTGAACCTGCTAACGAAAGTAAATGTATACGTTAATACAACGCATAGTCACCAGAACGTGTATAATTATCGGTAAGTTAAAGGATAATATAAAAATATTTAAGCTTCAAGCTGTTACTTACCAAAAAACGAAAGACGACGCCGTCATAAACGGTACATAGATACATTCGGTGTGAAGAATGCTATGTGCACAGCACTACCGGATTTCTTCTAGAATATGTCGGAGCTCCCACATATCTCTTGTCAACCTGCTAACGAAAGGAAATTTATACATTATAACACACCAACGTCACCAAAAAATGTATCTTTATCTGTATTCTTAAAGCATAATATAGAAATATTTAAACGTCGAGTTGTTACTTATCAAAAAAAGAAGTATCCACGGAGTCATCCATTGTACGTAGACACATTCGACGGAAAGAATGCTATACGCACAGCACTAGCGGATATCTTCTAGAATATGTCGGAGCTCCCACGCATCTGTTGTGAACCTGCTAACGAAAGTAAATGTATACGTTAATACAACGCATAGTCACCAGAATGTGTATAATTATCGGTATTGTTAAAGCATAATATAAAAGTATTTAAACTTCAAGCTGTTACTTACCAATAAACGAAAGGCGACGCAGTCATAAACGGTACGAAGATACATTCGGTGTGAAGAATGCTATGTGCACAGCACTAGCGAATTTCTTCTAGAATATGTCGGAGCTTCCTCATATCTCTTGTCAACCTGCTAACGAAAGGAAATTTATACATTACCACACACCAACGTCACCAGAATGTGTATCTGTATCTGTATTCTTAAAGCATAATATAGAAATATTTAAACGTCGAGCTGATACTTATCAAAAACAGAAGTATCCACGGAGTCATCCACTGTACATAGATACATTCGGTGGGAAGAATGCTATGTGCACAGCACTAGCGGATTTCTTCTAGAATATGTCGGAGCTCCCACGAATCTGTTGTGAACCTGCTAACGAAAGTTAATGTATACGTTAATACAACGCATAGTCACCAGAATGTGTATAATTATCGGTATTGTTAAAGCATAATATAAAAATATTTAAACTTCAAGCTGTTACTTACCAAAAAACGAAAGGCGACGCAGTCATAAACGGTACGTAGATACATTCGGTGTGAAGAATGCTATGTGCACAGCACTAGCGAATTTCTTCTAGAATATGTCGGAGCTTCCACATATCTCTTGTCAACCTGCTAACGAAAGGAAATTTATACATTATAACACACCAACGTCACCAGAAAGTGTATCTTTATCTGTATTCTTAAAGCATATTATAGAAATATTTAAACGTCGAGCTGTTACTTATAAAAAAAAAGAAGTATCCACGGAGTCATCCACTGTACGTAGCCACATTCGGTGGGAAGAATGCTATGTGCACAGCACTAGCGGATTTCTTCTAGAATACGTCGGATCTCCCACGCATCTGTTGTGAACCTGCTAACGAAAGTAAATGTATACGTTAATACAACGCATAGTCACCAGAATGTGTATAATTATCGGTATTGTTAAAGCATAATATAAAAATATTTAAACTTCAAGCTGTTACTTACCAAAAAACGATAGACGACGCTGTCATAAACGGTACGTAGAATACATTCGGTGTGAAGAATGCTATGTGCACAGCACTAGCAGGTTTCTTCTAGAATATGTCGGAGCTCCCACATATCTGTTGTCAACCTGCTAACGAAAGGAAATTTATACATTACCACACTCCAACGTCACCAGAATGTGTATCTGTATCTGTATTCTTAAAGCATAATATAGAAATTTTTAAACGTCCAGCTGATACTTATCAAATAAAGAAGTATCCACGGAATCATCCACTGTACGTAGATACATTCGGTGTGAAGAATGCTATGTGCACAGCACTAGCGAATTTCTTCTAGAATATGTCGGAGCTTCCACATATCTCTTGTCAACCTGCTAACGAAAGGAAATTTATACATTATAACACACCAACGTCACCAGAAAGTGTATCTTTATCTGTATTCTTAAAGCATATTATAGAAATATTTAAACGTCGAGCTGTTACTTATCAAATAAAGAAGTATCCACGGAGTCATCCAGTGTACGTAGATACATTCGGTGTGAAGAATGCTATGTGCACAGCACTAGCGGATTTCATCTAGAATATGTCGGAGCTCCCACGAATCTGTTGTGAACCTGCTAACGAAAGTAAATGTATACGTTAATACAACGCATAGTCACCAGAATGTGTATAATTATCGGTATTGTTAAAGCATAATATAAAAATATTTAAACTTCAAGCTGTTACTTACCAAAAAACGAAAGACGACGCGGTCATAAACGGTACGTAGATACATTCGGTGTGAAGAATGCTATGTGCACAGCACTAGCGGATTTCTTCTAGAATATGTCGGAGCTCCCACATATCTCTTGTCAACCTGCTAACGAAAGAAAATTAATACATTACCACAAACCAACGTCACCAGAATGTGTATCTGTATCTGTATTCTTAAAGCATTATATAGAAATTTTTAAACGTCCAGCTGATACTTATCAAATAAAGAAGTATCCACGGAATCATCCACTGTACGTAGATACATTCGGTGTGAAGAATGCTATGTGCACAGCACTATCGGATTTCTACTAGAATATGTCGGAGCTCCCACGCATCTGTTGTGAACCTGCTAACGAAAGTAAATGTATACGTTAATACAACGCATAGTCACCAGAATGTGTATAATTATCGGCATTGTTAAAGCATAATATAAAAATATTTAAACTTCAAGCTGTTACTTACCAAAAAACGAAAGACGACGCAGTCATAAACGGTACGTAGATACATTCGGTGTGAAGAATGCTATGTGCACAGCACTAGCAGATTTCTTCTAGAATATGTCGGAGCTCCCACATATCTCTTGTCAACCTGCTAACGAAAGGAAATTTATACATTATAACACACCAACGTCACCAGAAAATGTATCTTTATCTGTATTCTTAAGGCATAATATAGAAATATTTAAACGTCGAGCTGTTACTTATCAGAAAAAGAAGTATCCACGGAGTCATCCATTGTACGTAGACACATTCGGCGGAAAGAATGCTATATGCACAGCACTAGCGGATTTCTTCTAGAATATGTCGGAGCTCCCACGCATCTGTTGTGAACCTGCTAACGAAAGTAAATGTCTACGTTAATACAACGCATAATCACCAGAATGTGTATAATTATCGGTATTGTTAAAGCATAATATAAAAATATTTAAACTTCAAGCTGTCACTTACCAAAAAACGAAAGACGACGCATTCATAAACGGTACGTAGATACATTCCGTGTGAAGAATGCTATGTGCACAGCACTAGCGGATTTCTTCTAGAATATGTCGGAGCTCCCACATATCTCTTGTCAACCTGCTAACGAAAGGAAATTTATACATTACCACACACCAACGTCACCAGAATGTGTATCTGTATCTGTATTCTTAAAGCATAATATAGAAATTTTTAAACGTCGAGCTGTTACTTATCAAATAAAGATGTCTCCACGGAGTCATCCACTGTACGTAGATAAATTCGGTGTGAAGAATGCTATGTGCACAGCACTAGCGGATTTCTTCTAGAATATGTCGGAGCTCCCACGAATCTGTTGTGAACCTGCTAACGAAAGTATATGTATACGTTAATACAACGCATAGTAACCAAAATGTGTATAATTATCGGTATTGTTAAAGCATAATATAAAAATATTTAAACTTCAAGCTGTTACTTACAAAAAAACGAAAGACGACGCAGTCATAAACGGTACGTAGATACATTCGGTGTGAAGAATGCTATGTGCAAAGCACTAGCGGATTTCTTCTAGAATATGTCTGACCTCCCACATATCTCTTGTCAACCTGGTAACGAGAGAAAATTAATACCTTACCACACACCAACGTCACCAGAATGTGTATCTGTATCTGTATTCTTAAAGCATTATATAGAAATTTTTAAACGTCGAGCTGTTACTTATCAAATAAAGAAGTATCAACGGAGTCATCCATTGTACGTAGATACATTCGGTGTGAAGAATGCTATGTGCACAGAACTATCGGATTTCTTCTAGATAATGTCGGAGCTCCCACGTATCTGTTGTAAACCTGCTAACGAAAGTAAATGTATACGTTAATACAACGCATAGTCACCAGAATGTGTATAATTATCGGTATTGTTAAAGCATAATATAAAAATATTTAAACTTCAAGCTGTAACTTACCAAAAATGAAAGACGACGCAGTCATAAACGGTACGTAGATACATTCGGTGTGAAGAATGCTATGTGCACAGCACTAGCGGATTTCTTCTAGATTATGTCGGAGCTCCCACATATCTCTTGTCAACCTGCTAACGAAAGGAAATTTATACAATATAACACACCAACGTCACCAGAAAGTGTATCTTTATCTGTATTCTTAAAGCATAATATAGAAATATTATAGGTCGAGCTGTTACTTATCAAAAACAGAAGTATCCACGGAGTCATCAGTATTGGGACAAGGCCAGCGCCATTCCAAAATACCGTCACCAACCCCCACCCCCCTCCCCCCACCTACGCATACGCGCTAGACATGAAATGTTTTCATAACATGTTTTTCCAAAACATCGTTAGTCGACAAGGTCGCACGCAATGTATCCGGCATGTGTTGCCTCTCTAGTCGTTATTACCGTAGTGGGTTGCGACATAGAGAGAGATGGCGGTGGTGGAAATGGCTGTATCCAATACGATCCCTTAATTGAGTCACATGTTCGACTTCTACCAATAGAATTCAACTATCCTATGACCTCATTGTAGGACATATATAGGTTAAGTTCCGGGACCTCAGTCTTGGTCACTCAGTCAGCGGGAGACTAAGAAGAACAATCATGAAGCACCAGTCGACCTCCAGTGCAGTCACTCAGAACAGGATCAAACGGAAAAGTAAGTATCATATTTCACATTATTCTATCTCGTTCATTATCCTTATTATTCAATGTTTTCACTTATTCGCTAATATATAATCATTCATCTTCTTTTTTCAACAGAGTCAAACGCAACCATGCTTAGCTCCGCAGACGCGTCCGAACATGCATCATCATTAGCTTCGTTAACCATCTCATCAGGACCTACACCAGCGACAGCCGACTCATTTGATTCAGTAGCGACCGCGTGGGATCCTGTAGCTCACATGTTGGAGCAGGACAAGGAGTTGCTGCTCTCCGTCCCACTCAGCAACTTGTGTGATGAAGACGCTCGATCTGCTCACCACACAACGAATTCAACCACTGGTGGTGTTAAAGATCAACTAAATGGTGGTCAGTACTGGATGCCTACATATAACTCATCACAATCGAACACTCCCGTGATAGTGCAACCACCGAGTTTAGATACTGTAAATAAAAAGAATACGTCTAGTGCGGCTACGCTATTCACCACAACATATAATTTAACCTCCAGTGGTTCCAAACGTGTGAACATTGCTATAGACGTCCATCATGTCTGGGGGATCCAAGCTATAATGGAGATTGAAAATATTTCCAAAAGTGTTAAAGTCCCGATTTCCGAGTTCGACTGGGCCGGGATCTGTCATGCAGAGCGCTACATCAATCAACAAATGACCACCGAATATGACCCAACTCACCCCCCACCAGAAATTCGTCTTGCCGATGTCATACTTTCCATTACTACTGTATATGATGACTGCGCCTTATGCATTAAATCAGGTGTCGACAGCGTCTATCTAAGGCATCCATCAGTTATCAAATTATTCAACCTAGACTCTTCTATACGGTTTGCTCTCGAGAGACTGAATCGTTGGGTTCCTAGCATAGAGGCAGCATATAATGATGTTAAAAACTCTCTACGTGTTAATAATATACATATTAACGATTTTGAGCAGCATCTTCGTTCGCATATGGCCATTAAAACTACAGACATCCAATTGAAATGCGTGTGTCAAAAACCAGAGTACTCAGAGTCACCTATCGGATTGCGTGAGATACGTGCAGAATTTATTGCCAACCAAAGAGAATTATTTGGTATATATTGTACAGGTTCTAAGAAGAAACGTGCAGATTATGATAACACCTCAGAAATAGTACATCCAATGTATGATTTTTAAATAAATAATTTATATTTAATCTTATCTCCTGTTTCTCTTTTATTTCAGACCACCACTCCTATTATAATCAAATTGATCCAATAATTTTTTTAATTCTACTCAAATTATGACCATCTTACTCTTCATACATGTGTTCCTCGTGTAGGCAGTATAGCTCAATCGGTTAATTGATCGAACTATACTGGCTACACACAAATATTATTATTATCCTCTCAGTTATATTTTCTATATATGTCAAGTACTTGTTTGTACATGGCTCATTTACTATCATGGCTGGTTGGGTGAAGCACCCTCACCACAAGGACTTTGTTGTCGGTGACTGGTCATGTGAAGATTCAAGTGAAGAGCAGAAGAAGAACAAGAAAAACGGAATTCTCCTTCCCGATAATATAAGAGCAATTATTGTAGGCCCATCCAACTGCGGCAAGACTAATGTCCTCATGACTCTGCTAACTCATGTGCAAGGTGTCCGATTTGAACATGTCTGTCTATTCTCAAAAACACTCTTTCAACCCAAGTATCAGCTATTGCATGAGATATTTCGAGGTGTAGATGGCGTTACATACACAACATTCAGTGAAAGCTCTGATATCCCCCCACCTGAAGAAACAAAACCAAACACAGTATTCATATTTGACGATGTTGCAGTAGAAAACCAAGACCAAATTCGCAAATATTTCTCTTTCGGTCGCCATATGGGTGCTGACGTATTTTATCTAAGTCAAACATATTCCAGAATCCCCAAACAACTTGTTAGGGATAACGCAAATCTCATTATAGCCTTCAAGCAAGACAATCTTAATTTAAGACACATTTACCAAGCGCATGTGGGGACGGATATGTCGTTCAATGATTTCTTAAAGATATGTGCAGACTGTTGGAACCATTCACAGTATGGGTTTCTCGTTATTGATAAAACAAGAAAACTGTATGAGGGTAGATACAGACGAAACTTTCAAGAATTTTTGCATATATAACAAGGTAATAGACGTTAACACATCAGTCTACGTCATACCATGGACAAATTCGCGCGTATGTCCACCTCTCAACCTGAGATGATTGGTGTACACAGACAGAACATTCGCTTGTACATGGATGCGAAAATTCAAGCTATGGCTCTTAAAGTTGCAAGTATGCGCAGGGAACTAGAGACCTATTACCAAACCCTTCTGAGAATGGTGAATCAGTTAAATGAGCTAGTTAATCAAGTCAGTAAGAAAGTAACCGACTTAACTGAAAAGGTCAATCATATTCAGAGAAAAATAGATGTAGACCTCATTGTTGTCGATAAGGGTGATCGTGATCATACTAAGAAGCTGAAGAAAATGAATGCATATATAAAGCCTCATGTCGCAGAGACGTCTGATTAGTATACGTTGAGATGTCGACGACCAAACAGAAAGTCATTCAAGCCCGTAAAGCAGTCCGAGAGAAATTACGGTTGCTTAGGTTAGGGTATATTGATCGTCAGCAAACACTAAGAGAGACCTTTAAGCCCGTTACTGAGTCTCTCCGACAGCTCTCACCAAAAACAAAAACGACCCAAAACGACAGTCAAGCCATTGATGAATTCATTATTAGTCACGCACCAGGCCAGATAGATAGAACATTCGGCGTTAGCCCAGGAAGACCATACATGTTGGGCACGCATCCCATAACTGTAACAGAAGACAAAATACAAATAGCTGATAGACAGTTTGACCGAACACCAGGCTTAATGAATCTTATTTTCCTAAGACAAGCTAAAAAACCTATAAATTATTCAGTTAGTGATAAGGACACGTACCGTCAAATACTACACATGACTGGTGTACACAAGATCACCAAAAGCCTAACCAACAGGAAGTATAAAACCATTATAAAACCAATACTTGAAGACCAAAACAACAACAACGGTGCCAGCAGCGGAGATGGTATTGACATTGGTCTTCAGACAGTGAACAATCGAGTCCCTCAGTATATATATTATGACGACCCCAACGAACTAATAGATCGACTACGTCTGCTCATGGCATCAGCTGCTGCAGGTAATACAGCTCATTCGAATGAAGTTATCTCCATAATCTCTGAGCTTCGAGAGAGAGGTATCATCGAATAAGTATGGAGACCGTAGTTAGAGAACTACACAAACCAGCACGCAAAACATACCCGCGCAGGCATGTCATGATTAAAGGGATAGATGACTTGTGGCAAGCTGATCTTGTAGATATGCGACAATATTCACATGAGAATAATGGCTTCAAATACATTTTAATTGTTATTGATACATACTCCAAATTTGCATGGGCAGTACCAGTCAAGACAAAAACCGGACCAAATGTCGCTGATGCTTTTGAACGCTTGCTACAGATAGGAACCAATCGATGCCCTGACAATCTCCAAACCGATCATGGTGGTGAGTTCTACAATAGGTACTTCAAGACAGTGATGCAGCGGTATGGAATACATCACTACTCGACATTCACTCACCTGAAGGCAAGTATCGTAGAGCGCTTGAACAGAACAATAAAAGGTAGAATGTGGATGCGGTTTAACCTTCGTGGCTCATACAAATGGACAGATATCCTCCCAGAAATAATTGCTCAATATAATAGAACCAAACATAGCACAATAAAAATGCGGCCAATTGATGTTCGTGATAACACACTCATGGATACGGTATACTTTCACATTAAGATACTGGATCCACGCAAACAGAAATTTAATGTAGGTGATTTGGTGCGTATCTCAAAACACAAGACCGCATTTGAGAAATCATACCTACCGAACTGGTCAACTGAGATATTTACAGTTTCAAATGTGCAGCGAACGAATCCTAGAACTTATTTATTGAAAGACAGTAAAGGTGAAGAAATTGCAGGCTCCTTCTACACTGAGGAGATGCAGAAGAGCTCACAACCAGATCTTTTTCTCGTGGAGAGAGTCATAAGACGACTTGGAAATAAAGCCTTAGTCAAATGGCTTGGTTTTCCTGCTACACAAAACAGTTGGATTGATGCCAGGGATTTGCTATATAATGAACATTCATCGTCCACAACCACCACAGTAGCCTGACATGCGCGATCGAGGGCACATTAGAGGAGGCGGTGGTGTTCTGGACAAACTACCTTTGGAATTACACATCCCGGGGTATAACTACTGCGGACCTGGGACAAAGCTTCAGAAACGCTTGGCGCGAGGTGATAAGGGAGTGAATCTGCTTGACGAAGCGTGCATGGAACACGACATTGCATACGAAGCAAATAAAGATCTACCAAGTCGTCACATTGCAGATAGGATTTTAGCTGATAAAGCTAAGGCGATACGGAAAAGAAAAGATATTGGTATAGGTCAACGCATCGCAGCATACGCAGTTGATAAAACCATGCGCGGAAAAATCAAGTTAGGATTAGGAGTGATGAATTTCAAGCGCGTTATGAACGCTGCACGTCGCGCACTAAACATGAAGAACAAGAAGGGTTCTTTGAAGAAATGTATCCTGACAGCGATGTATGCAGCTAAAAACGCAATGAAGGACAAAGAATCACCAACGAGAAGATCCGTTAAAGCATCTCGCATTCTACCGATACCCAAGACATCCGGCGGTTTTATTCCTTTTCTCATCCCAGCCCTCTCCGCGCTCTCAGCGGTAGGTTCGCTCGCCGGTGGGGCTGCAGCTATCGCTCGAACAGTCAAGAATGCGCAAAACTCGCAAACCCAGTTAGAAGAGGCGAGAAGACATAACCGCATGATGGAAGCAGCAGTCATTGGAAAAGGTCTATACTTGAAACCGTACAAGAAGGGTCTTGGTCTATTCATAAATAAAAAAAAAAAGCCCAATAGCGGTCCTACCAGATCGACCACTCACAAATACAGACCTTCTTAAGTTTGTTAGACATAAATTCAAGATACCAAGATTCCGTGGTGTGTTTATGAGGGATACATTACCTAAGACTATGTGGAAAACTGGTGAATGCGGTATTGTGAATTTAGATGTTGTCGGAGGTCCTGGCACCCACTGGGTGGCGTACGTTATGAAAGACGCTGGGGTAGTCTACTATTTCGACTCCTTTGGTAACCTGCAACCACCCGAAGAATTACAGCAATACTTCACTCACAGAAGACATGTGCTATACAATTATCAACGGTATCAGGACTTTAATACATACCTCTGCGGACATCTTTGCATCATCTTTCTCTTGACGTTCACAAAGAAGAAGAATAAGAACAAGAACTAACGTATATAAGCAGGATGTTTAAACCTTCATTCATCAGTTGACGTTTAGATGCAATGTCGTACACTTTGACGTTGAAAGGACGGTCATCTGTATTGCGTGCAAATTACTTCCCACCAATTGATTTGAGTGCAGGTCAATGGAGTGTTGCATTGATTGGACTGGAGACGTACAACAGCATCCCGAATATCACCAACACTAACAATAAATTGCATCTCGATATTAATGGTGAAAAAGATATTCTTGAAATAGAATCTGGTGCATACGATATCGACGATTTAAACGAACTCTTAAAACAGTCTGGAAAAGGTATTGAACTACGTGCAAACATCAATACACTTAAATCTGAAGTAAGGACTCTAAATGCAACGATTGACTTTAGCCAGAAACATTCAATAGGACCCCTGCTTGGATTCACAAAAGGGCAGATTTTGAAGAAAGATCCAACTAAATTTTACAAGTCCAATCAGTCTGTGGATATACTCCCAGTCAGCACAATACGTGTCGAGTGTAACATTGCTACGAATTCCTATCTCAACGATACTCTCATTCACACTATTTACGGATTCTTCCCCTCAGTTGCAGCGGGGTATAAGATTGTTGAGACACCTGCCAATGCAATATACCTTCCGGTGACTGCTCAGACATTGGGCTATTTGGAGCTGCGTATTGTGGATCAGAATAATAAACTTGTCGACTTTCGCGGTGAGGAAATCATTATACGATTACATCTAAAACAAGATGGGCTTGCGGTATAAAACAAGTGCACGCAATACACAGCGCGCCACTTCGCTACTGAATAGCAAACTGATAACACCTGTGAACTACGAATTTCTTAAATCAGTTGGTCTCAAACCCTGCAATGACGTCATCACTCAATATAACCAATCCAGTAGAGTATGATGACAGAATTATACGTCAAGAATACTTCTCTCATAAATCTTACGCTTCAACCACGTTTAACAAGAATGATGAAATCAGGATTGTCATACAACACCAGGACACACTCACTCTTCCGTGCAAGAGTTTCATATATCTCGAAGGGTCATTCAAGAAAACTGATGGCACCGATACAGTGGGGTCCAAGCTGACACGCAACGCATTGGCATTCCTCTTCCAAGAGATTCGCTATGAACTGAATGGTTCTGAGATTGATCGTACACGCAATGTTGGTCTAACATCGACCCTTAAAACATACGTCTCGGCATCACCAGCAGATCTGCACAGTTTAGAAAATGCTGGATGGTTCATAGACGATGCGGAGGGTAGAACACCCCAGGAGTACAAGCGATTTACTGCATGCATACCTCTAAAAATACTTATGGGATATTTTGAGGATATGAGACAGATTATTATGAACGCTAAACAGGAACTTATTCTCGTGCGGAGTGCGACAGACAATAACTCGTACATTCAAGGAGCTCAAGAAGAGAATAGGATCACAATCAACAAATTAATATGGAAAATGCCTCACGTCAGTGTATCCGACGAGGAACGATTGAAGCTTTTGAAAGTGTTGAATTCAGGTACATTTCTGTCACTGACCTTCCGCTCATGGGAGATCTTTGAGTATCCAGTGTTACCGACCGCGAGCAGACAAACATGGGCTATTAAGACCTCCAGTCATATCGAGACACCCAGATTCATTATACTTGCGTTTCAGACTGATAGAAGAGCAAATACATCAAACGATTCCACCGTGTTCGATAACTGCAAGTTAACTAACGCCAAAGTCTACCTCAATTCAGAATTCTACCCATATGACAATCTACATCTGCAATGGAATGAAAATGTATACAGCCTCGCGTATGACATGTATGCAAGGTTTCGTCCTTCTTACTATGAAATTGCTGAAGGAGAGGGAGGGGGGTGTCTACTGAGTCCTCGTAAGTTCAAAGAGCTTTCACCGATCATTGTAATAGACTGCTCTAAACAGAATGAGATAATTAAGTCTGGACCTATAGACGTTCGAATTGAATTTGAATCATCGACAAATTTCCCAGAACACACCGCTGCATATGCATTAGTCCTACACGACAGAATAATCAATTACTCACCGCTCACAGGTGTTGTGCAACGAGCTGTATAAATGAAAATATGCTGTCCAATGCATTGATCATTTGACGATGGCAACTCAGCCTGTGAAGATCATTGCAGATGTTCAAGGATTCCATGATGGAGAGCGAAGACAGTTCGTATTTAAACAAGTTGCTTTTGTGGCCTACACACAAGACGCAGGAATAATTGAAACCTTCTCCGCAAATATTCGATCACCAAGACCGTTCACGCAAGTGAAATCTTGTAAAACACGGACCAGTGCATTGTGGTTAACTAATTTTTATCATGGAATTCACTGGGATGATCCCGGCATACCCTATAAAGATGTGGTGATCGCACTTAAATTATTCGATCACAAGGACACCATCGTTTACGTGAAGGGAAAGGACAAAACCTCCTGGATGCGTCAAATATTTAAATTTGCATCTATTCAAGACCTTGAATGGTACGGTTGTCCATCCATCCATCGACTGAAGAACGATTACCAAAAAAGTGCATTTGTATCTGCATATGAGAATGTAAAATTACTTTTCACTTTTATTAGAAATAAATAATAATTTATAAGATTGAGTGTTTTTTTCTTTCTATGACATCCAACGTCCCTAGTATTGTAAGTTTATTCTTTTTATATTTTATATGAAGGGAACTGTCCGAGAGAGACACATACCCTGGCCTTTGACGTGGAATGAGCCTACTGTCATAGTTAGGCGCGGATGCCGATCTCGCGGTCTCCGTCGAAATCGACAGACACGCGCAGCCGCTGTAGGACTGTAAGAGATAGCGATGCATTGGGCTGTGTGTGTTCGTGACAACTAGCAGAAGTCCTGCACTTGTGATTAAAAGCAGGAAACCTTATAACTTTATGCATTGCGATGTGGCTGTATGTACGTATTCTGCATACACACATAAATAAATTTATAATATTTTTAATAAAAAGAATAATCATTATTAGGGTATCAAATAATAACAACATTTTTTTAGAAGGAAATAACTGAGTTTATTATTGAAATCAGAATTTAACATTTTTCACATTATATATAAATATGAGTTTACAGATATAAGATTGGTTTTTAACCAAAAATCTGAAATTCCACATCTTTTTAGATAATTTTTTAACAATTTTAGATAATTAAGAAATATATATAAGCATTCTCTTCAGATATATTATATATAATTTTAAAGCTAATGCAGAGGTACTACCCTATCTTACAAAGTATCTAATATCGCTAATGAAGTTCCACCAGAAAAACAAAGCACTTTTAATTAATACCAAACCTATTTGTTTCAAGTCAATGACTCTAAACATTTTCGAAAAGAACAACAACAAATTGAATATATATTTTTTTTCCAATTAAGTCGATTTAAAGATTTTCAACTACAAGAACAAGGTGAACATATATATTTTTCTTTAAAGTGGACGTCTAGAAACATTTTCCGCTGGAACAAGCAATTGAACACATAGTAAGGATTTAATTAGTGGAACTCATACACTTAAAAACTAGTTCTGACTGGATGGCTAGCGGTAGGTGAAACTTACAAACTAAAATCTAAGCTCTATAATGACTAGAAGTGATGGATATATTAAGTGAGAAAATTTTATTATTTTTTTTTTGTTCATACAGAAGTTAATTGGCTAAATTTATAGCCTTTTCATATATATATTAATAATGGTCAGCAATATGTAGATATAAAGACTACTTTATTTATTATGATTTTCTTTGAAAAAATAATGATTATATTTACATACACACACACACTTAACACAAGTTCGCGCTCATTCGCACACTCAGACATGCATGGAAGCACGCAAACTGATACACGCAACAAAACACTCTCATCAACTATTTACACTATGATAAAAGAGCCATACTATTTCCACGCATAGCTCACATTCATAACATTCACACGCTCATTCCCTCTCCATCACTCAACCAGAGTCCCCCACCCCTACTTTCGTTTCAAGTAAATAGTGTGAGTATGGGAGGGTTCCCACCCCATCCTCACAAATGACTCTTTTATCGTCATGAGGAGACAGTCCGACTTTAGACTGCAGCACAGTGTACACCTCGTGAGCTCGTGATCGAATACTAGTTTGTTGAACCATGTGTGGATGAGCGCCTTCAACGCTACGACCGTACAGGCACTGCAAATAGTCCTCGACCGTAAGCGCACGAGACGCGATCCGTCTAACACCCTTTGCCCGCCTCAGAGTGCTCCCGTCTACTGTGCGATATGCATACATTTTCGATCTCAGTCCCACAAACTCTACAATTGGTAAACCATTCGACTCGTCTTTCATGAGACCGATAACCTTCTTGTTCTGTGGAACAATACCATAAGGATTATTGATCTCATAAGAAGAGGTGTCGAATTCTTTACCATTGCACCTAATTACTTCATATGGATCGCAGTTCTTGATCCAGTAGATAAAGCTGTCTGTATCCATATAAAGTAATTTTGGATCTATGAAATGAGGTTTCGCAAACTCATAGTGGAATCGGTACATGTAGAATTTGGAGATATCGAGTATACACATCCCCAAATAGATGGGTTTCATAAACTCTACAGCAGTCTTCGACATCTCCACAGCAACAAAGTTTTCATTGAAGATGGTGGCACGCTTAAAATTTGGCCTGGCTATACATTTTCTCACGCCGTAACGCCCTTCCCATGCGGTTCTAATAACAATATCGCGTTCATTTCTTACATTTTGCATAGTTTTCCCGAAAATGGAATTATTCATTAATTTATAAAAGTCTTTTTCAAAATCATTACTCGCGACCGCCCTCTTTTCGGTGTTTAGTTCAATATACTCCTTCAACCAGGGGGATTGCTTGAAGGAGATTGCCCGGGTGATTTTAATGAGCTCCATTCCTAATCTGAGACACTGCTGGAGGTTACGATAATGAATAATATACCTCTGCTTATCCCCAACAGTGGCCATCAGTTTGGGGATGGTGCTTCCTCGTGGAATTTGTTGCTCTGGACATAACGGCAAGTCACTTGTCTCTCCATGCAAATTATTAGGGTACGCGATGTCTGCCTCAAGCACATACCCTACATCAGAATCGGCCGCAAGACCCATTATCTGTCCACCTAATCCCTTCAATTCGTCTTCAGGCACCCATTGGAACCCGGCAACCGGCAGCGGTTGCTTCATAGCATGCCCATATAAATTGTTAACATCTAAGTACAAAATGTAACTAGAATCAAGGGATGCGTTGTACTCGACACCCATCCGCGGATTATTTGCCTTGGCGTGTCTGTGAACACATTGACAAAGTCCGCCGCGGATCCCTCGCTCAAAAAATAGAAGCATTGAAGCATCAGTCAAAAGTTCAATGTTACAATCCGTTTTTTTGAGCATAGCATCCCAGGACAACCCAGGTGCCGTGTAATAAAAGGCAGGGTCCAGAGAGTACGTGGTCATACATACACTCCGGAACTTTTCGAAAACATCTGCAAGCAAACGAACGTCCGTGTCCATGTATAACCTTGCATATTCTCCCAAATTGGGGATGTTGAATTCCTGCCATACATTAACGGCATGCTCATAATCTGTGTTAGTTATGGTATCGCCAGTGAGAGTACTGGTAAAAGAAGTTATGTCGGGAAGCCTGGTTTCATTGAGTTTTGCCATACTATCAAGATACTCGTACGGGAAAACTCCTTTCCTCGTCGCAAGTTGAAACCTTTCCTCATCGGTAAATGCAGATCGAGTGATATGCATATCATTCCGAGGTAAAGTCTCAACAAGTTTCTGGAGCGAAGTTTGCATAAATCGTAGAGAGTCAAGGAAGCGGAGCGTAATTTTCGGCGTCATTCGTTTTGAAAAAGAAATGTACTTTTCAACACTTTCAGGCAGGATATTGACCTGATCCTTCTTCATACCGAACTTAGCCAAGTGCTCAACGAGAAAATGAGCGTCATACCCGCTCAGATTATGAAAAAAGACGGGTATGTGTGTAGGTAACTGATACTTCAAGTTGCATGCTTTGTGGGCTGCACCGCGGAACTTACCCGTAAGATGACAATGGTCTCTACGAGGAGTTTCCGCTTTTCTATCTAAGGCCAGCCCGCAAATATGACAATTAACAGCCTTTTCATACAAGTCATCATTTTCCTTTGATTTGGTCATGGGAATATTGATGCTGTAGAGCTTGTGAACTTGCCATGAAAGTTTTTCAAGCTCAGTGAGAAGCCAAACCGCCGGATCGTCCCCTACATAAGACTGATAGCTATTAAGTTTACAATCATATGCGCATACAACTTGGAACGCAGCCGCATAAGGTACGTGTTTTTGTGTGAAGGTTGTGTGTGAGGCTAAGGGATTCCCTTCACAACGAGTAATAGGAGCCAGCAAGCATTCAAAATCGGCGTACACAACAAAAGGACAACGCTGCTGGTGGTGAGCATTTTTAAATTTAATGAATTTATTTTCCTCAGTGGGCATAACAACACGTACCGGGTCCTTGCATGCACAATCTAATAGATGTGTCGCTAATAACTCTTGAGATGAAAAATAATTCAAACACCTTATACAAATATGTCGTTTATGATCATTTTTACTTAACTGGGAGGAAATGAGTCGGGACATGTCTTTGATCCAGACGTAGTGATAATTATCACGTTCGGAGAAGAGCAGCATGTTGACATGCAACTCTCGTTCACCTGCAAATTTTGAGAAATGGAGGGGGCCTACTACTGTATGCTTGTTCTGCTCATCTGACTTGCTTTTCTTCTCCAGGCCATAAACGTGGACCGATATTGCGGTATTCTGAGCCTCAAACTTAGGTATGTCCTGGATTCTTAAAGGGAACTCTATTCCGTCAAAGTTATACAGTCTCTTAATATCTTTGACTTTGTAACTGCTGGGACGCTCGGGATGATGTTTGTAATTGTAATTTCTCTCGCAAGCCAGGACTGACCATGCAAAACACGCATTATCATAGTTATTTTGAACATTAATGCACGCCTGCTTTTTCTCAATATCTATAGGGAGTTTAATATAACTGGACCCTCCATTCATTGGATCATAGACATGTATATGGATGTCGAGGTGTGGTATACTGCTGAGCGCTTTAGCGGATCCACGTACTTCCATCTCGGAAAATCGGGCCATAATAGCGCTCAAGGTGGATTCTCTATACCACTCAGCAATCGATGTGCTCCGAGAAATAACGCCATTGTCACCCCATATATAATGCAGAGTAGCCGTCTCCGCGCCACCTTGATGTTTAGGGGGGTGACTCAGTTCACAGCATAACACAGCACTGCATTTAAAGGCGTTAAATTCCGGATCTTCTAAGAGTTTGAGGAGCTCGGTCTCCAAGACGGGGAGGCACGCCTCCAAAAACCTTACAGGATCGCGATACCTCCCGCCTGGATTCTCAATTCTGGTGAAAGAGATTCGCCCCTCAAACGCTCTAGCAACTGCTGAGTATTCTAAGGGAGTCATTACGCCGTTATTCTGATCGACTTCGTTATCGATAGGACGGGTGAGAGAACTACCGCTAGCCATAAGGAAATTACTATTATTACTGTTGCTACAACTAGGAGTCCACCCGATAGATGAATGGGTTGGTGATGGGTGATCGTAATCATCATCATCATTTGCGGGGAGAGGTATACGTCTCGGAACGCGTACCTTGCGTGGGCGGCGGTGGCGAGCTGCTGCTTCTAGAGGAGGAGGGGGTGACAGCCGGTTTGAAGGGCCAGGCTGTGGCGACGGCGGACGGGCTGCGCAGCCAAACGGTTGCGACAGCGCTGGGGGAGGAGCTGGTGCGTGTTCTGCATCCGCCTCCCGCGAAGCCCTTATAGGGGCTACGCAAGGCGCGGCGTGTCTTTGCGGTTCGGTGCGCCCGAGTACCGCCCCCGCACCCACCGCTCTAGGAACACGGCCTACGCCGTGTGATATACCTGTAAGATAAATAAGGAAAAAAATTAATTTAGTGATTTATATTTAAAAGAGCGATACATAATAACAATAAGAGTAGATAATGGTGGTTATGTGAAGGAATGTTAATGTTCAAAATTATTCACCTTCTCCGCTCTGACTCCATGGTTTGAGCAACTCATTGCCAAAATCAAGTAGATCCTCAAACCACTCAGGTAGGTTGATCTCCTCCTCAAACGGGTCAGGCAGGTTGGTCTCCTTCTCCTCTAAAGACTGAGTGTCCTGTGTGGCGGGCGCCGTTTGAACGCTACCGTCGCTCCCCTGAACGTTTTGGGTGGCTGAACCGAATTCTGAATTAGGCGCATCTACAAAGAAAAGACCGGCTTATGAGGACTAAATGCATACAATCAGGAAACGGGTATATATTAGATGAAATTATTTAAGTTTAAGAAGTGTGATTGTATTATCAATGTACTTACATTCGAGCTGCGCTTGAGCTCTTTCCATCTCGATCTGGTTGTCTAGATTAACCAAGATTTGCTGGAAGAAATCTAGAAAGATGGAGAAGACTGAATATAATATCGCATATGGAAAAGGAAGTGTGCTTTCAGTTAAGTGATAGAGAAATAAGCGGACCAGCAAATTTAAAAAAAGGAACGAAATGAAATATTTACAAAGAGCACTGCACAACGAATATAACAGATGCACAACACGTGGAAGCTCTATCTTTATAGCGGATACGGTAAATTAATTATAACACATACAACATGTGGAAATTCATTCTTTACATTGAGATGTCCAAAACGGTTATAAGACTTAACACATACACAAACATAGAATCCGTTAAAAGACTTAGTAAACTTTACAGAGAGAGATCGAAAACTGGTATAACATGTAACATACAACACATGGATGAACAATATTTATAGAGAGCAGTACAAAACAAATGTAACAGTTAAAATAAAAGATTCAGACACCTAAGTTAGAGGTAAAAAAGGCGTGGATAAGCAATTTTTATAGAGAGAGATTCAAAAGGGTAAAAAACGTAAGCAGGAACACACACAGACCAAGTGGAGGAGCGATCTTTATAGAGAGCATTATAAAGATATGTAGCACTCATACACAGAGTTAAAGGGTGTAGATATCAGAATTCTGAAAAAGTACTTACCAGGGAATGGAACTTCGTCCACATGAGCACGTTTGCTGCTGCTGCTGCTGCTGCTGTCACTGGCGGTTCGTTTCATTTTTACACGTTTAATTACGAAGACGTGACAAGTATTGGATGAATGAAGTATACGAGCAGTGTGAGAGTGAGGTAGGTCGGGCATTGATTTATATAGGTCCTGCCTAGCGCGTCACAACCCCGCGCCGGTAATAACGACTAGAGAGTCAACACTTGCCGGATACAATGCGTGCGACCTTGTTGCTGTCTACTAATGGGGGTTGTGACATAGAGAGAGATGGCGCTAACTCTCTCTCTATGTCACAACCCCGCGCCGGTAATAACGACTAGAGAGTCAACACTTGCCGGATACACTGCGTGCGACCTTGTTGCTGCCTACTAATGATGCTTTGGAATGGACTCTCTCTATGTCACAAACCGCTACGGTAATAACGACTAGAGAGGCAACACATGCCGGATACATTGCGTGCGACCTTATCGACTAACGATGTTTTGGAAAAACATGTTATGAAAACATTTCATGTCTAGCGCGTATACTTAGGTGGGGGGAGGGGGGTGGGGGTTCGTGACGGTATTTTGGAATGGCGCCGGCCTTGTCCCAATACTGTCATCCACTGTACGTAGACACATTCGGTGAGAAGAATGCTATGTGCACAGCACTAGCGCATTTCTTCTAGAATATGTCGGATCTCCCACGCATCTGTTGGGAACCTGCTAACGAAAGTAAATGTATACATTAATACAATGCATAGTCACCAGAATGTATATAATTATCGGTATTCTTAAAGCATAATATAAAAATGTTTAAACTCCAAGCTGTTACTTACCAAAAAACGAAAGACGACGCAGTCACAAACGGTACGTAGATACATTCGGTGTGAAGAATGCTATGTGCACAGCACTAGCGGACATTTTCTAGAATATGTCGGAGCTCCCACATATCTCTTGTCAACCTGCTAACGAAAGAAAATTTATACATTATAACACACCAACGTCACCAGAATGTGTATCTGTATTCTTAAAGCATAATATAGAAATTTTTAAACGTCGAGCTGTTACTTATCAAATAAAGACATATCCACGGAGTCATCAACTGTATGTAGATACATTTGGTGTGAAGAATGCTATGTGCACAGCACTAGCGGATTTCTTCTAGAATATGTCGGAGCTCCCACATATCTCTTGTCAACCTTCTAACGAAAGGAAATTTATACATCACCACACACCAACGTCACCAGAATGTGTATCTGTATCTGTATTCTTAAAGCATAATATAGAAATTTTCAAACGTCGAGCTGTTACTTATCAAACAAAGAAGTATCCACGGAGTCATCCACTGTACGTAGATACATTCGGTGTGAAGAATGCTATGTGCACAGCACTAGCGGATTTCTTCTAGAATATGTCGGAGCTCCCACGAATCTGTTGTGAACCTGCTAACGAAAGTAAATGTATACGTTAATACAACGCATTGTCACCAGAATGTGTATAATTATCGGTATTGTTAAAGCATAATATAAAAATATTTAAACTTCAAGCTGTTACTTACCAAAAAACGAAAGACGACGCAGTCATAAACGGTACGTAGATACATTCGGTGTGAAGAATGCTATGTGCAAAGCACTAGCGGATTTCTTCTAGAATATGTCGGAGCTCCCACATATCTCTTGTCAACCTGCTAACGAAAGAAAATTAATACATTACCACACACCAACGTCACCAGAATGTGTATCTGTATCTGTATTAGTAAAGCATTATATAGAAATTTTTAAACGTCGAGCTGCTACTTATCAAATAAAGAGGTATCCACGGAGTCATCCACTGTACGTAGATACATTCGGTGTGAAGAATGCTATGTGCACAGCACTATCGGATTTCTTCTAGAATATGTCGGAGCTCCCACGCATCTGTTGTGAACCTGCTAACGAAAGTAAATGTATACGTTAATACAACGCATAGTCACCAGAATGTGTATAATTATCGGTATTGTTAAAGCATAATATAAAAATATTTAATCTTCAAGCTGTTACTTACCAAAAAACGAAAGACGACGCAGTCATAAACAGTACGTAGATACATTCAGTGTGAAGAATGCTATGTGCACAGCACTAGCGGATTTCTTCTAGAATATGTCGGAGCTCCCACATATCTCTTGTCAACCTGCTAACGAAAGGAAATTCATACATTATAACACACCAACGTCACCAGAAAATGTATCATTATATGTATTCTTAAAGCAAAATATAGAAATATTTAAACGTCGAGCTGTTACTTATCAAAAAAAGAAGTATCCACGGAGTCATCCACTGTACGTAGACACATTCGGCGGGTAGAATGCTATGTGCACAGCACTAGCGGATTTCTTCTAGAATATGTCGGAGCTCCCACGCATCTGTTGTGAACCTGCTAACGAAAGTAAATGTATACGTTAATACAACGCATAATCATCAGAATGTGTATAATTATCGGTATTGTTGAAGCATAATATAAAAATATTTAAACTTCAAGCTGTTACTTACCAAAAAACGAAAGACGACGCAGTCATAAACGGTACGTAGATACATTCGGTGTGAAGAATGCTATGTGCACAGCACTAGCGGATTTCTTCTAGAATATGTCGGAGCTCCCACATATCTCTTGTCAACCTGCTAACGAAAGGAAATTTATCCATTACCACACACCAACGTCACCAGAATGTGTATCTGTATCTGTATTCTTAAAGCATAATATAGAAATTTTTAAACGTCGAGCTGTTACTTATCAAATAAAGAAGTATCCACGGAGTCTTCCACTGTACGTAGATACATTCGGTGTGAAGAATGCTATGTGCACAGCACTAGCGGATTTCTTCTAGAATATGTCGGAGCTCCCACGCATCTGTTGTGAACTTGCTAACGAAAGTAAATGTATACGTTAATACAACGCATAGTCACCAGAATGTGTATAATTATCGGTATTGTTAAAGCATAATATAAAAATATTTAAACTTCAAGCTGTTACTTACCAAAAAACGAAAGACGACGCAGTCATAAACGGTACGTAGATACATTCGGTGTGAAGGATGCTATGTGCACAGCACTAGCGGATTTCTTCTAGAATATGTCGGAGCTCCCACATATCTCTTGTCAACCTGCTAACGAAAGGAAATTTATACATTACCACACACCAACGTCACCAGAATGTGTATCTGTATCTGTATTCTTAAACCATAATATAGAAATTTTTAAACGTCGAGCTGTTACTTATCAAACAAAGAAGTATCCACGGAGTTATCCACTGTACGTAGATACATTCGGTGTGAAGAATGCTATGTGCACAGCCTAGCGGAATTCCTCTAGACTATGTCGGAGCTCCCACGCATCAGTTGTGAACCTGCTAACGAAAGTAAATGTATACGATAATACAACGCATAGTCAACACAATGTGTATAATTATCGGAATTGTTAAAGCATAATATAAAAATATTTAAACTTCAAGCTGTAACTTACCAAAAATGAAAGACGACGCAGTCATAAACGGTACGTAGATACATTCGGTGTGAAGAATGCTATGTGCACAGCACTAGCGGATTTCTTCTAGAATATGACGGAGCTCCCACATATCTCTTGTCAACCTGCTAACGAAAGAAAATTAATACATTACCACACACCAACATCACCAGAATGTGTATCTTTATCTGTATTCTTACAGCATTATACAGAAATTTTTATACGTCGAGCTGTTATTTATCAAATAAAGAAGTATCCACGGAATCATCCACTGTACGTAGATACATTCGGTGTGAAGAATGCTATGTGCACAGCACTAGCGGATTTCTTCTAGAATATGTCGGAGCTCCCACACATCTGTTGTGAACCTGCTAACGAAAGTAAATGTATACGTTAATACAACGCATAGTCACCAGAATGTGTATAATTATCGGTATTTGTAAAGCATAATATAAAAATATTTAAACTTCAAGCTGTTACTTACCAAAAAACGAAAGACGACGCAGTCATAAACGGTACGTAGATACAATCGGTGTGAAGAATGGTATGTGCACAGCACTAGCGGATTTCTTAAAGAATATGTCGGAGCTCCCACATATCTCTTGTCAACCTGCTAACGAAAGGAAATTTATACATTACCACACATCAACGTCACCAGAATGTGTATCTGTATCTGTATTTTTAAAGCATAATATAGAAATTTTTAAACGTCGAGCTGTTACTTATCAAATAAAGAAGTATCCACGGAGTCATCCACTGTACGTAGATACATTCGGTGTGAAGAATGCTATGTGCACAACACTAGCGGATTTCTTCTAGAATATGTCGGTGCTCCCACGCGTCTGTTGTGAACCTGCTAACGAAAGTAAATGTATACGTTAATACAACGCATAGTCACCAGAATGTGTATAATTATCGGTATTGTTAAAGCATAAAATAAAAATATTTAAGCTTCAAACTGTCACTTACCAAAATACGAAAGACGACGCAGTCTTAAACGGTACGTAGATACATTCAGTGTGAAGAATGCTATGTGCAAAGCACTAGCGGATTTCTTCTAGAATATGTCGGAGCTCCCACGCATCTGTTGTGAACCTGCTAACGAAAGTAAATGCATACGTTAATACAACGCATAGTCACCAGAATGTGTACAATTATCGGTATTGTTATAGCATAATATTAAAATATTTAAACTTCAAGCTGTTACCAAAAAACGAAAGACGACGCAGTCTTAAACGTTACGTAGATACATTCGATGTGAAGAATGCTATGTGCACAGCACTAGTGGATTTCTTCTAGAATATGTCGGAGCTCCCACATATCTCTTGTCAACCTTCTAACGAAAGGAAATTTATACATCACCACACACCAACGTCACCAGAATGTGTATCTGTATCTGTATTCTTAAAGCATAATATAGAAATTTTTAAACGTCGAGCTGTTACTTATCAAACAAAGAAGTATCCACGGAGTCATCCACTGTACGTAGATGCATTCGGTGTGAAGAATGCTATGTGCACAGCACTTGCGGATTTCTTCTAGAATATGTCGGAGTTCCCACGTATCTCTTGTCAGCCTGCTAACGAAAGGAAATTTATACATTATAACACACCAACGTCACCAGAAAATGTATCTTTATCTGCATTCTTAAAGCATAATATAGAAATATTTAAACGTCGAGCTGTTACTTATAAGAAAAGAACTATCCACGGAGTCATCCACTGTACGTAGATACATTCGGTGTGAAGAATGCTATGTGCACAGCACTATCGGATTTCTTCTAGAATATGTCGGAGCTCCCACGCGTCTGTTGTGAACCTGCTAACGAAAGTAAATGTATACGTTAATACAACGCATAGTCACCAGAATGTGTATAATCATCGGTATTGTTAAAGCATAATATAAAAATATTTAAACTTCAAGCTGTCACTTACCAAAAAACAAAAGACGACGCAGTCATAAACGGTACGTATATACATTCGGTGTGAAGAATGCTATGTGCACAGCACTAGCGGATTTCTTCTAGAATATGTCGGCGCTCGCACATACCTCTTGTCAATCTGCTAACGAAAGGAAATTTATACATTACCACACACCAACGTCACCAGAATGTGTATCTGTATCTGTATTCTTAAAGCATAATATAGAAATTTTTAAACGTCGAGCTGTTACTTATCAAATAAAGAAGTATTCACGGAGTCATCCATTGTACGTAGATACACTCCTGGAAATTGAAATTAGAACACCGTGAATTCATTGTCCCAGGAAGGGGAAACTTTATTGACACATTCCTGGGGTCAAATACATCACATGATCACACTGACTGAACCACAGGCACATAGACACAGGCAACAGAGCATGCACAATGTCGGCACTAGTACAGTGTATATCCTCCTTTCGCAGCAATGCAGGCTGCTATTCTCCCATGGAGACGATCGTAGAGATGCTGGATGTAGTCCTGTAGAACGGCTTGCCTTGCCATTTCCACCTGGCGCCTCAGTTGGACCAGCGTTCGTGCTGGACGTGCAGACCGCGTGAGACGACGCTTCATCCAGTCCCAAACATGCTCAATGGGGGACAGATCCGGAGATCTTGCTGGCCAGGGTAGTTGACTTACACCTTCGAGAGCACGTTGGGTGCCACGGGATACATGCGGACGTGCATTGTCCTGTTGGAACAGCAAGTTCCCTTGCCGGTCTAGGAATGGTAGAACGATGGGTTCGATGACGGTTTGGATGTACCGTGCACTATTCAGTGTCTCCTCGACGATCACCAGTGGTGTACGGCCAGTGTAGGAGATCGCTCCCCACACCATAAAGCCGGGTGTTGGCCCTGTGTGCCTCGGTCGTATGCAGTTCTGATTGTGGCGCTCACCTGCACGGCGCCAAACACGCATACGACCATCATTGGCACCAAGGCAGAAGCGACTCTCATCGCTGAAGACGACACGTCTCCATTCGTCCCTCCATTCACGCCTGTCGCGACACCACTGGAGGCGGGCTGCACGATGTTGGGGCGTGAGCGGAAGACGGCCTAACGGTGTGCGGGACCGTAGCCCAGCATCATGGAGACGGTTGCGAATGGTCCTCGCCGATACAACAGGAGCAACAGTGTCCCTAATTTGCTGGGAAGTGGCGGTGGGGTCCCCTACGGCACTGCGTAGGATCCTACGGTCTTGGCGTGCATCCGTGCGTCGCTGCGGTCCGGTCCCAAGTCGACGGGCACGTGCACCTTCCGACGACCACTGGCGACAACATCGATGTACTGTGGAGACCTCACGCCCCACGTGTTGAGCAATTCGGCGGTACGTCCACCCGGCCTCCCGCATGCCCACTATACGCCCTCGCTCAAAGTCCGTCAACTGCACATACGGTTCACGTCCACGCTGTCGCGGCATGCTACCAGTGTTAAAGACTGCGATGGAGCTCCGTATGCCACGGCAAACTGGCTGACACTGACGGCGGCGGTGCTCAAATGCTGCGCAGCTAGCGCCATTCGACGGCCAACACCGCGGTTCCTGGTGTGTCCGCTGTGCCGTGCGTGTGATCATTACTTGTACAGCCCTCTCGCAGTGTCCGGAGCAAGTATGGTAGGTCTGACACACCGGTGTCAATGTGTTCTTTTTTCCATTTCCAGGAGTGTACATTCGGTGTGAAGAATGCTATGTGCACAGCACTAGCGGATTTCTTCTAGAATATGTCGGAGCTCCCACGCATCTGTTATGAACCTGCTAACGAAAGTAAATGTATACGTTAATACAACGCATAATCACCAGAATGTGTATAATTAACGGTATTGTTAAAGCATAAATAAAAATATTTAAACTTCAAGCTGTTACTTACCAAAAAACGAAAGACGACGCAGTCATAAACGGTACGTAGATACATTCGGTGTGAAGAATGCTATGTGCACAGCACTAGCGGATTTCTTCTAGAATATATCGGAGCTCCCACATATCTCTTGTCAACCTGCTAACGAAAGAAAATTAATACATTACCACACACCAACGTCACCAGAATGTGCATCTGTATCTGTATTCGTAAAGCATTATATAGAAATTTTTAAACGTCGAGCTGCTACTTATCAAATAAAGAAGTATCCACGGAGTCATCCACTGTACGTAGATACATTCGGTGTGAAGAATGCTCTGTGCACAGCACTATCGGATTTCTTCTAGAATATGTCGGAGCTCCCACGCATCTGTTGTGAACCTGCTAACGAAAGTAAATGTATACGTTAATACAACGCATAGTCAACAGAATGTGTATAATTATCGGTATTGTTAAAGCATAATATAAAAATATTAAAACTTCAAGCTGTTACTTACCAAAAAACGAAAGACGACGCAGTCATAAACGGTACGTAGATACATTCAGTGTGAAGAATGCTATGTGCACAGCACTAGCGGATTTCTTCTAGAATATGTCGGAGCTCCCACATATCTCTTGTCAACCTGCTAACGAAAGGAAATTTATACATTACCACACACCAACGTCACCAGAATGTGTATCTGTATCTGTATTCTTAAACCATAATATAGAAATTTTTAAACGTCGAGCTGTTACTTATCAAACAAAGAAGTATCCACGGAGTTATCCACTGTACGTAGATACATTCGGTGTGAAGAATGCTATGTGCACAGCCTAGCGGAATTCCTCTAGACTATGTCGGAGCTCCCACGCATCAGTTGTGAACCTGCTAACGAAAGTAAATGTATACGATAATACAACGCATAGTCAACACAATGTGTATAATTATCGGAATTGTTAAAGCATAATATAAAAATATTTAAACTTCAAGCTGTAACTTACCAAAAATGAAAGACGACGCAGTCATAAACGGTACGTAGATACATTCGGTGTGAAGAATGCTATGTGCACAGCACTAGCGGATTTCTTCTAGAATATGACGGAGCTCCCACATATCTCTTGTCAACCTGCTAACGAAAGAAAATTAATACATTACCACACACCAACATCACCAGAATGTGTATCTTTATCTGTATTCTTACAGCATTATACAGAAATTTTTATACGTCGAGCTGTTATTTATCAAATAAAGAAGTATCCACGGAATCATCCACTGTACGTAGATACATTCGGTGTGAAGAATGCTATGTGCACAGCACTAGCGGATTTCTTCTAGAATATGTCGGAGCTCCCACACATCTGTTGTGAACCTGCTAACGAAAGTAAATGTATACGTTAATACAACGCATAGTCACCAGAATGTGTATAATTATCGGTATTTGTAAAGCATAATATAAAAATATTTAAACTTCAAGCTGTTACTTACCAAAAAACGAAAGACGACGCAGTCATAAACGGTACGTAGATACAATCGGTGTGAAGAATGGTATGTGCACAGCACTAGCGGATTTCTTAAAGAATATGTCGGAGCTCCCACATATCTCTTGTCAACCTGCTAACGAAAGGAAATTTATACATTACCACACATCAACGTCACCAGAATGTGTATCTGTATCTGTATTTTTAAAGCATAATATAGAAATTTTTAAACGTCGAGCTGTTACTTATCAAATAAAGAAGTATCCACGGAGTCATCCACTGTACGTAGATACATTCGGTGTGAAGAATGCTATGTGCACAACACTAGCGGATTTCTTCTAGAATATGTCGGTGCTCCCACGCGTCTGTTGTGAACCTGCTAACGAAAGTAAATGTATACGTTAATACAACGCATAGTCACCAGAATGTGTATAATTATCGGTATTGTTAAAGCATAAAATAAAAATATTTAAGCTTCAAACTGTCACTTACCAAAATACGAAAGACGACGCAGTCTTAAACGGTACGTAGATACATTCAGTGTGAAGAATGCTATGTGCAAAGCACTAGCGGATTTCTTCTAGAATATGTCGGAGCTCCCACGCATCTGTTGTGAACCTGCTAACGAAAGTAAATGCATACGTTAATACAACGCATAGTCACCAGAATGTGTACAATTATCGGTATTGTTATAGCATAATATTAAAATATTTAAACTTCAAGCTGTTACCAAAAAACGAAAGACGACGCAGTCTTAAACGTTACGTAGATACATTCGATGTGAAGAATGCTATGTGCACAGCACTAGTGGATTTCTTCTAGAATATGTCGGAGCTCCCACATATCTCTTGTCAACCTTCTAACGAAAGGAAATTTATACATCACCACACACCAACGTCACCAGAATGTGTATCTGTATCTGTATTCTTAAAGCATAATATAGAAATTTTTAAACGTCGAGCTGTTACTTATCAAACAAAGAAGTATCCACGGAGTCATCCACTGTACGTAGATGCATTCGGTGTGAAGAATGCTATGTGCACAGCACTTGCGGATTTCTTCTAGAATATGTCGGAGTTCCCACGTATCTCTTGTCAGCCTGCTAACGAAAGGAAATTTATACATTATAACACACCAACGTCACCAGAAAATGTATCTTTATCTGCATTCTTAAAGCATAATATAGAAATATTTAAACGTCGAGCTGTTACTTATAAGAAAAGAACTATCCACGGAGTCATCCACTGTACGTAGATACATTCGGTGTGAAGAATGCTATGTGCACAGCACTATCGGATTTCTTCTAGAATATGTCGGAGCTCCCACGCGTCTGTTGTGAACCTGCTAACGAAAGTAAATGTATACGTTAATACAACGCATAGTCACCAGAATGTGTATAATCATCGGTATTGTTAAAGCATAATATAAAAATATTTAAACTTCAAGCTGTCACTTACCAAAAAACAAAAGACGACGCAGTCATAAACGGTACGTATATACATTCGGTGTGAAGAATGCTATGTGCACAGCACTAGCGGATTTCTTCTAGAATATGTCGGCGCTCGCACATACCTCTTGTCAATCTGCTAACGAAAGGAAATTTATACATTACCACACACCAACGTCACCAGAATGTGTATCTGTATCTGTATTCTTAAAGCATAATATAGAAATTTTTAAACGTCGAGCTGTTACTTATCAAATAAAGAAGTATTCACGGAGTCATCCATTGTACGTAGATACACTCCTGGAAATTGAAATTAGAACACCGTGAATTCATTGTCCCAGGAAGGGGAAACTTTATTGACACATTCCTGGGGTCAAATACATCACATGATCACACTGACTGAACCACAGGCACATAGACACAGGCAACAGAGCATGCACAATGTCGGCACTAGTACAGTGTATATCCTCCTTTCGCAGCAATGCAGGCTGCTATTCTCCCATGGAGACGATCGTAGAGATGCTGGATGTAGTCCTGTAGAACGGCTTGCCTTGCCATTTCCACCTGGCGCCTCAGTTGGACCAGCGTTCGTGCTGGACGTGCAGACCGCGTGAGACGACGCTTCATCCAGTCCCAAACATGCTCAATGGGGGACAGATCCGGAGATCTTGCTGGCCAGGGTAGTTGACTTACACCTTCGAGAGCACGTTGGGTGCCACGGGATACATGCGGACGTGCATTGTCCTGTTGGAACAGCAAGTTCCCTTGCCGGTCTAGGAATGGTAGAACGATGGGTTCGATGACGGTTTGGATGTACCGTGCACTATTCAGTGTCTCCTCGACGATCACCAGTGGTGTACGGCCAGTGTAGGAGATCGCTCCCCACACCATAAAGCCGGGTGTTGGCCCTGTGTGCCTCGGTCGTATGCAGTTCTGATTGTGGCGCTCACCTGCACGGCGCCAAACACGCATACGACCATCATTGGCACCAAGGCAGAAGCGACTCTCATCGCTGAAGACGACACGTCTCCATTCGTCCCTCCATTCACGCCTGTCGCGACACCACTGGAGGCGGGCTGCACGATGTTGGGGCGTGAGCGGAAGACGGCCTAACGGTGTGCGGGACCGTAGCCCAGCATCATGGAGACGGTTGCGAATGGTCCTCGCCGATACAACAGGAGCAACAGTGTCCCTAATTTGCTGGGAAGTGGCGGTGGGGTCCCCTACGGCACTGCGTAGGATCCTACGGTCTTGGCGTGCATCCGTGCGTCGCTGCGGTCCGGTCCCAAGTCGACGGGCACGTGCACCTTCCGACGACCACTGGCGACAACATCGATGTACTGTGGAGACCTCACGCCCCACGTGTTGAGCAATTCGGCGGTACGTCCACCCGGCCTCCCGCATGCCCACTATACGCCCTCGCTCAAAGTCCGTCAACTGCACATACGGTTCACGTCCACGCTGTCGCGGCATGCTACCAGTGTTAAAGACTGCGATGGAGCTCCGTATGCCACGGCAAACTGGCTGACACTGACGGCGGCGGTGCTCAAATGCTGCGCAGCTAGCGCCATTCGACGGCCAACACCGCGGTTCCTGGTGTGTCCGCTGTGCCGTGCGTGTGATCATTACTTGTACAGCCCTCTCGCAGTGTCCGGAGCAAGTATGGTAGGTCTGACACACCGGTGTCAATGTGTTCTTTTTTCCATTTCCAGGAGTGTACATTCGGTGTGAAGAATGCTATGTGCACAGCACTAGCGGATTTCTTCTAGAATATGTCGGAGCTCCCACGCATCTGTTATGAACCTGCTAACGAAAGTAAATGTATACGTTAATACAACGCATAATCACCAGAATGTGTATAATTAACGGTATTGTTAAAGCATAAATAAAAATATTTAAACTTCAAGCTGTTACTTACCAAAAAACGAAAGACGACGCAGTCATAAACGGTACGTAGATACATTCGGTGTGAAGAATGCTATGTGCACAGCACTAGCGGATTTCTTCTAGAATATATCGGAGCTCCCACATATCTCTTGTCAACCTGCTAACGAAAGAAAATTAATACATTACCACACACCAACGTCACCAGAATGTGCATCTGTATCTGTATTCGTAAAGCATTATATAGAAATTTTTAAACGTCGAGCTGCTACTTATCAAATAAAGAAGTATCCACGGAGTCATCCACTGTACGTAGATACATTCGGTGTGAAGAATGCTCTGTGCACAGCACTATCGGATTTCTTCTAGAATATGTCGGAGCTCCCACGCATCTGTTGTGAACCTGCTAACGAAAGTAAATGTATACGTTAATACAACGCATAGTCAACAGAATGTGTATAATTATCGGTATTGTTAAAGCATAATATAAAAATATTAAAACTTCAAGCTGTTACTTACCAAAAAACGAAAGACGACGCAGTCATAAACGGTACGTAGATACATTCAGTGTGAAGAATGCTATGTGCACAGCACTAGCGGATTTCTTCTAGAATATATCGGAGCTCCCACATATCTCTTGTCAACCTGCTAACGAAAGGAAATTCATACATTATAACACACCAACGTCACCAGAAAATGTATCTTTATATGTATTCTTAAAGCAAAATATAGAAATATTTAAACGTCGAGCTGTTACTTATCAAAAAAAGAAGTATCCACGGAGTCATCCACTGTACGTAGACACATTCGGCGGGTAGAATGCTATGTGCACAGAACTAGCGGATTTCTTCTAGAATATGTCGGAGCTCCCACGCATCTGTTGTGAACCTGCTAACGAAAGTAAATGTATACGATAATACAACGCAAAATCACCAGAATGTGTATAATTATCGGTATTGTTAAAGCATAATATAAAAATATTTCAACTTCAAGCTGTTACTTACCAAAAAACGAAAGACGACGCAGTCATAAACGGTACGTAGATACATTCGGTGTGAAGAATGCTATGTGCACAGCACTAGCGGATTTCTTCTAGAATATGTCGGAGCTCCCACATATCTCTTGTCAACCTGCTAACGAAAGAAAATTAATACATTACCACACACCAACGTCACCAGAATGTGTATCTGTATCTGTATTCTTAAAGCATAATATAGAAATTTTTAAACGTCGAGCTGTTACTTACCATATAAAGAAGTATCCACGGAGTCTTCCACTGTACGTAGATACATTCGGTGTGAAGAATGCTATGTGCACAGCACTAGCGGATTTCTTCTAGAATATGTCGGAGCTCCCACACATCTGTTGTCAACCTGCTAACGAAAGTAAATGTATACGTTAATACATCGCATAATTACCAGAATGTGTATAATTATCGGTATTGTTAAAGCATAATATAAAAATATTTATACTTCAAGCTGTTACTTACCAAAAAACCAAAGACGACGCAGTCATAAACGGTACGTAGATCCATTCGGTGTGAAGAATGCTATGTGCACAGCACTAGCGGATTTCTTCTAGAATATGTCGGAGCTCCCACATATCTCTTGTCAACCTGCTAACGAAAGGAAATTTATCCATTACCACACACCAACGTCACCAGAATGTGTATCTGTATTTGTATTCTTAAAGCATAATATAGAAATTTTTAAACGTCGAGCTGTTACTTATCAAATAAAGAAGTATCCACGGAGTCTTCCACTGTACGTAGATACATTCGGTGTGAAGAATGCTATGTGCACAGCACTAGCGGATTTCTTCTAGAATATGTCGGAGCTCCCACGCATCTGTTGTGAACCTGCTAACGAAAGTAAATGTATACGTTAATACAACGCATAATCACCAGAATGTGTATAATTATCGGTATTGTTAAAGCATAATATAAAAATATTTAAACTTCAAGCTGTTACTTACCAAAAAACGAAAGACGACGCAGTCATAAACGGTACGTAGATACATTCGGTGTGAAGAATGCTATGTGCACAGCACTAGCGGATTTCTTCTAGAATATGTCGGAGCTCCCACATATCTCTTGTCAACCTGCTAACGAAAGGAAATTTATACATTACCACACACCAACGTCACCAGAATGTGTATCTTTATCTGTATTCTTAAACCATAATATAGAAATTTTTAAACGTCGAGCTGTTACTTATCAAACAAAGAAGTATCCACGGAGTCATCCACTGTACGTAGATACATTCGGTGTGAAGAATGCTATGTGCACAGCCTAGCGGAATTCTTCTAGAATATGTCGGAGCTCCCACGCATCAGTTGTGAACCTGCTAACGAAAGTAAATGTACACGTTAATACAACGCATAGTCAACACAATGTGTATAATTATCGGAATTGTTAAAGCTTAATATAAAAATATTTAAACTTCAAGCTGTAATTTACCAAAAATGAAAGACGACGCAGTCATAAACGGTACGTAGATACATTCGGTGTGAAGAATGCTATGTGCACAGCACTAGCGGATTTCTTCTAGAATATGTCGGAGCTCCCACGCATCTGTTGTGAACACGCTAACGAAAGTAAATGTATACGTTAATACAACGCATAATCACTAGAATGTGTGTAATTATCGGTATTGTTAAAGCATAATATAAAAATATTTAAACTTCAAGCTGTTACTTACCAAAAAACGAAAGACGACGCAGTCATAAACGGTACGTAGATACATTCGGTGTGAAGAATTCTATGTGCACAGCACTAGCGGATTTCCTCTAGGATATGTCGGAGCTCCAACATATCTCTTGTCAACCTGCTAACGAAAGGAAATTTATACATTACCACACACCAACGTCCCCAGAATGTGTATCTGTATCTGTATTCTTAAAGCATAATATAGAAATTTTTAAACGTCGAGCTGTTACTTATCAAATAAAGAAGTATCCACGGAGTCATCCACTGTATGTAGATACATTCGGTGTGAAGAATGCTATGTGCACAGCACTAGCGGATTTCTTCTAGAATATGTCGGAGCTCCCACGCGTCTGTTGTGAACCTGCTAACGAAAGTAAATGTATACGTTAATACAACGCATAGTCACCAGAATGTGTATAATTATCGGTATTGTTAAAGAATACTATAAAAATATTTAAACTTCATGCTGTCACTTACCAAAAAACGAAAGACGATGCAGTCATAAACGGTACGTAGATACATTCGGTGTGAAGAATGCCACGTGCACAGCACCAGCGGATTTCTTCTAGAATATGTCGGAGCTCGCACATATCTCTTGTCAACCTGCTAACGAAAGAAAATTAATACATTACCACACACCAACGTCACCAGAATGTGTATCTGTATCTGTATTCTTAAAGCATTATACAGAAATTTTTATACGTCGAGCTGTTACTTATCAAAAAAAGAAGTATCCACGGAGTCATCCACTGTACGTAGATACATTCGGTGTGAAGAATGCTATGTGCACAGCACTATCGGATTTCTTCTAGAATATGTCGGAGCTCCCACACATCTGTTGTGAACCTGCTAACGAAAGTAAATGTATACGTTAATACAACGCATAGTCACCAGAATGTGTATAATTATCGGTATTTGTAAAGCATAATATAAAAATATTTAATCTTCAAGCTGTTACTTACCAGAAAACGAAAGACGACGCAGTCATAAACGGTACGTAGATACAATCGGTGTGAAGAATGCTATGTGCACAGCACTATCGGATTTCTTCTAGAATATGTCGGAGCTCCCACATATCTCTTGTCAAACTGCTAACGAAAGGAAATTTATACATTACCACACACCAACGACACCAAAATGTGTATCTGTATCTGTTTTCTTAAAGCATAATATAGAAATTTTTATACATCGAGCTGTTACTTATCAAATAAAGAAGTATCCTCGGAGTCATCCACTGTACGTAGATACATTCGGTGGGAAGAATGCTATGTGCACAGCACTAGCGGATTTCTTCTAGAATACGTCGGAGCTCCCATGCATCTGTTGTGAACCTGCTCACAAAAGTAAATGTATACGTTAATACAACACATAGTCACCAGAATGTGTATAATTATCGCAATTGTTAAAGCATAATATAAAAATATTTAAACTTTAAGCTGTAACTTACCAAAAATGAAATACGACGCAGTCATAAACGGTACGTAGATACATTCGGTGTGAAGAATGCTATGTGCACAGCACTAGCGGATTTCTTCTAGAATATATCGGAGCCCCAACATATCTCTTGTCAACCTGCTAACGAAAGAAAATTAATACATTACCACACACCAACGTCACCAGAATGTGTATCTGTATCTGTATTCTTAAAGCATTATATAGAAATTTTTAAACGCCGTGCTGTTACTTATCAAATAAAGAAGTATCCACGGAGTAATCCACTGTACGTAGATACATTCGGTGTGAAGAATGCTATGTGCACAGCACTATCGGATTTCTTCTAGAATATGTCGGAGCTCCCACGCATCTGTTGTGAACCTGCTAACGAAAGTAAATGTATACGTTAATACAACGCATAGTCACCAGAATGTGTATAATTATCGGTATTGTTAAAGCATAATATAAAAATATTTAAACTTCAAGCTGTTACTTACCAAAAAACGAAAGACGACGCAGTCATAAACGGTACGTAGATACATTCTGTGTGAAGAATGCTATGTGCACAGCACTAGCGGATTTCTTCTAGAATATGTTGGAGCTCCCACATATCTCTTGTCAACCTGCTAACGAGAGGAAATTTATACATTACCACACACCAACGTCACCAGAATGTGTATCTGTATCTGTATTCTTAAAGCATAATATAGAAATTTTTAAACGTCGAGCTGTTACTTATCAAAGAAATAAGTATCCACGGAGTCATCCACTGTACGTAGATACATTCGGTGTGAAGAATGCTATGTGCACAGCACTAGCGGATTTCTTCTAGAATATGTCGGAGCTCCCACGAATCTGTTGTGAACCTGCTATCGAAAGTAAATGTATACGTTAATACAACGCATAGTCACCAGAATGTGTATAATTATCAGTATTGTTAAAGCATAATAGAAAAATATTTAAAATTCAAGCTGGTACTTACCAAACAACGAAAGACGACGCAGTCATAAACGGTACGACGATACATTCGGTGTCAAGAATGCTATGTGCACAGCACTAGCGGATTTCTTCTAGAATATGTCGGAGCTCCCACATATCTCCTGTCAACCTGCTAACGAAAGGAAATTTATACATTACCACACACCAACGTCACCAGAATGTGTATCTGTATCTATATTCTTAAAGCATAATATAGAAATTTTTAAACGTCGAGCTGTTACTTATCAAATAAAGAAGTATCCACGGAGTCATCCACTGTACGTAGATACATACGGTGGGAAGAATGCTATGTGCACAGCACTAGCGGATTTCTTATAGAATATGTCCGAGCTCCCACGAATCTGTTGTGGACCTGCTATCGAAAGTAAATGTAAACGTTAATACAACTCATAGTCACCAGAATGTGTATAATTATCGGTATTTTTAATGCGTAATATAAAAATATTTAAACTTCAAGCTGTTACTTACCAAAAAACGAAAGACGACGCTGTCATAAACGGTACGAAGATACATTCGGTGTGAAGAATGCGATGTGCACAGCACTAGCGTATTTCTTCTAGAATATGTCGGAGTTCCCACATATCTCTTGTCAACCTACTAACGAAAGAAAATTAATACATTACCACACACCATCGTCACCAGAATGTGTATCTGTATCTGTATTCTTAAAGGATTATATAGAAATTTTTAAACGTCATGCTGCTACTTATCAAATAAATAAGTATCCACGGAGTCATCCACTGTACGTAGATACATTCGGTGTGAAGAATGCTATGTGCACAGCACTATCGGATTTCTTCTAGAATATGTCGGAGCTCCCACGCACCTGTTGTGAACCTGCTAACGAAAGTAAATGTATACGTCAATACAACGCATAGTCACCAGAATGTGTATAACTATTGGTATTGATAAAGCATAATATAAAAATATTTAAACTTCAAGCTGTTACTTACCAAAAAGCGAAAGACGACGCAGTCATAAACGGTACGTAGATACATTCGGTGTGAAGAATGCTATGTGCACAGCACTAGCGGATTTCTTCTAGAATATGTCGGAGCTCCCACATAACTCTTGTCAACCTGCTAACGAAAGGAAATTTATACATTATCACACACCAACGTCACCAGAATGTGTATCTGTATCTGTATTCTTAAAGCATAATATTGAAATTTTTAAACGTCGAGCTGTTACTTATCAAATAAAGAAGTATCCACGGAGTCATCCACTGTACGTAGATACATTCGGTGTGAAGAATGCTATGTGCACAGCACTAGCGGATTTCTTCTAGAATATGTCGGAGCTCCCACGCGTCTGTTGTGAACCTGCTAACGAAAGTAAATGTATACGTTAATGCAACGCATAGTCACCAGAATGTGTATAATTATCGGTATTGTTAAAGAATACTATAAAAATATTTAAACTTCATGCTGTCACTTACCAAAAAACGAAAGACGACGCAGTCATAAACGGTACGTAGATACATTCGGTGTGAAGAATGCTATGTGCACAGCACCAGCGGATTTCTTCTAGAATATGTCGGAGCTAGCACATATCTCTTGACAACCTGCTAACGAAAGAAAATTAATACATTAAGACACACCAACGTCACCAGAATGTGTATCTGTATCTGTATTCTTAAAGCATTATACAGAAATTTTTATACGTCGAGCTGTTACTTATCAAAAAAAGAAGTATCCACGGAGTCATCCACTGTCCGTAGATACATTCGGTGTGAAGAATGCTATGTGCACAGCACTATCGGATTTCTTCTAGATTATGTCGGAGCTCCCACACATCTGTTGTGAACCTGCTAACGAAAGTAAATGTATACGTTAATACAACGCATAGTCACCAGAATGTGTATAATTATCGGTATTTGTAAAGCATAATATAAAAATATTTAAACTTCAAGCTGTTACTTACCAGAAAACGAAAGACGACGCAGTCATAAACGGTACGTAGATACAATCGGTGTGAAGAATGCTATGTGCACAGCACTAGCGGATTTCTTAAAGAATATGTCGGAGTTCCCACATATCTCTTGTCAACCTACTAACGAAAGAAAATTAATACATTACGACACACCATCGTCACCAGAATGTGTATCTGTATCTGTATTCTTAAAGCATTATATAGAAATTTTTAAACGTCGTGCTGCTACTTATCAAAGAAATAAGTATCCACGGAGTCATCCACTGTACGTAGATACATTCGGTGTGAAGAATGCTATGTGCACAGCACTAGCGGATTTCTTCTAGAATATGTCGGAGCTCCCACATATCTCTTGTCAAACTGCTAACGAAAGGAAATTTATACATTACCACACACCAACGACACCAGAATGTGTATCTGTATCTGTTTTCTTAAAGCATAATATAGAAATTTTTATACATCGAGCTGTTACTTATCAAATAAAGAAGTATCCTCGGAGTCATCCACTGTACGTAGATACATTCGGTGGGAAGAATGCTATGTGCACAGCACTAGCGGATTTCTTCTAGAATACGTCGGAGCTCCCATGCATCTGTTGTGAACCTGCTCACAAAAGTAAATGTATACGTTAATACAACACATAGTCACCAGAATGTGTATAATTATCGCAATTGTTAAAGCATAATATAAAAATATTTAAACTTCAAGCTGTTACTTACCAAAAATGAAATACGACGCAGTCATAAACGGTACGTAGATACATTCGGTGTGAAGAATGCTATGTGCACAGCACTAGCGGATTTCTTCTAGAATATATCGGAGCCCCAACATATCTCTTGTCAACCTGCTAACGAAAGAAAATTAATACATTACCACACACCAGCGTCACCAGAATGTGTATCTGTATCTGTATTCTTAAAGCATTATATAGAAATTTTTAAACGCCGTGCTGTTACTTATCAAATAAAGAAGTATCCACGGAGTAATCCACTGTACGTAGATACATTCGGTGTGAAGAATGCTATGTGCACAGCACTATCGGATTTCTTCTAGAATATGTCGGAGCTCCCACGCATCTGTTGTGAACCTGCTAACGAAAGTAAATGTATACGTTAATACAACGCATAGTCACCAGAATGTGTATAATTATCGGTATTGTTAAAGCATAATATAAAAATATTTAAACTTCAAGCTGTTACTTACCAAAAAACGAAAGACGACGCAGTCATAAACGGTACGTAGATACATTCTGTGTGAAGAATGCTATGTGCACAGCACTAGCGGATTTCTTCTAGAATATGTTGGAGCTCCCACATATCTCTTGTCAACCTGCTAACGAGAGGAAATTTATACATTACCACACACCAACGTCACCAGAATGTGTATCTGTATCTGTATTCTTAAAGCATAATATAGAAATTTTTAAACGTCGAGCTGTTACTTATCAAAGAAATAAGTATCCACGGAGTCATCCACTGTACGTAGATACATTCGGTGTGAAGAATGCTATGTGCACAGCACTAGCGGATTTCTTCTAGAATATGTCGGAGCTCCCACGAATCTGTTGTGAACCTGCTATCGAAAGTAAATGTATACGTTAATACAACGCATAGTCACCAGAATGTGTATAATTATCAGTATTGTTAAAGCATAATAGAAAAATATTTAAAATTCAAGCTGGTACTTACCAAACAACGAAAGACGACGCAGTCATAAACGGTACGAAGATACATTCGGTGTCAAGAATGGTATGTGCACAGCACTAGCGGATTTCTTCTAGAATATGTCGGAGCTCCCACATATCTCCTGTCAACCTGCTAACGAAAGGAAATTTATACATTACCACACACCAACGTCACCAGAATGTGTATCTGTATCTGTATTCTTAAAGCATAATATAGAAATTTTTAAACGTCGAGCTGTTACTTATCAAATAAAGAAGTATCCACGGAGTCATCCACTGTACGTAGATACATTCGGTGGGAAGAATGCTATGTGCACAGCACTAGCGGATTTCTTATAGAATATGTCCGAGCTCCCACGAATCTGTTGTGAACCTGCTATCGAAAGTAAATGTAAACGTTAATACAACTCATAGTCACCAGAATGTGTATAATTATCGGTATTTTTAATGCGTAATATAAAAATATTTAAACTTCAAGCTGTTACTTACCAAAAAACGAAAGACGACGCTGTCATAAACGGTACGAAGATACATTCGGTGTGAAGAATGCGATGTGCACAGCACTAGCGTATTTCTTCTAGAATATGTCGGAGTTCCCACATATCTCTTGTCAACCTACTAACGAAAGAAAATTAATACATTACCACACACCATCGTCACCAGAATGTGTATCTGTATCTGTATTCTTAAAGGATTATATATAAATTTTTAAACGTCATGCTGCTACTTATCAAATAAATAAGTATCCACGGAGTCATCCACTGTACGTAGATACATTCGGTGTGAAGAATGCTATGTGCACAGCACTATCGGATTTCTTCTAGAATATGTCGGAGCTCCCACGCACCTGTTGTGAACCTGCTAACGAAAGTAAATGTATACGTTAATACAACGCATAGTCACCAGAATGTGTATAACTATTTGTATTGATAAAGCATAATATAAAAATATTTAAACTTCAAGCTGTTACTTACCAAAAAGCGAAAGACGACGCAGTCATAAACGGTACGTAGATACATTCGGTGTGAAGAATGCTATGTGCACAGCACTAGCGGATTTCTTCTAGAATATGTCGGAGCTCCCACATAACTCTTGTCAACCTGCTAACGAAAGGAAATTTATACATTATCACACACCAACATCACCAGAATGTGTATCTGTATCTGTATTCTTAAAGCATAATATTGAAATTTTTAAACGTCGAGCTGTTACTTATCAAATAAAGAAGTATCCACGGAGTCATCCACTGTACGTAGATACATTCGGTGTGAAGAATGCTATGTGCACAGCACTAGCGGATTTCTTCTAGAATATGTCGGAGCTCCCACGCGTCTGTTGTGAACCTGCTAACGAAAGTAAATGTATACGTTAATGCAACGCATAGTCACCAGAATGTGTATAATTATCGGTATTGTTAAAGAATACTATAAAAATATTTAAACTTCATGCTGTCACTTACCAAAAAACGAAAGACGACGCAGTCATAAACGGTACGTAGATACATTCGGTGTGAAGAATGCTATGTGCACAGCACCAGCGGATTTCTTCTAGAATATGTCGGAGCTAGCACATATCTCTTGACAACCTGCTAACGAAAGAAAATTAATACATTAAGACACACCATCGTCACCAGAATGTGTATCTGTATCTGTATTCTTAAAGCATTATATAGAAATTTTTAAACGTCGTGCTGCTACTTATCAAAGAAATAAGTATCCACGGAGTCATCCACTGTACGTAGATACATTCGGTGTGAAGAATGCTATGTGCACAGCACTATCGGATTTCTTCTAGAATATGTCGGAGCTCCCACGCACCTGTTGTGAACCTGCTAACGAAAGTAAATGTATACGTTAATACAACGCATAGTCACCAGAATGTGTATAACTATTGGTATTGTTAAAGCATAATATAAAAATATTTAAACTTCAAGCTGTTACTTACCAAAAAACGAAAGACGACGCTGTCGTAAACGGTACGTAGACACATTCGGTGTGAAGAATGCTATGTGCACAGCACTAGCGGATTTCTTCTAGAATATGTCGGAGCTCCCACATCACTCTTGTCAACCTGCTAACGAAAGGAAATTTATACATTATCACACACCAACGTCACCAGAACGTGTATCTGTATCTGTATTCTTAAAGCATAATATAGAAATTTTTAAACGTCGAGCTGTGACTTATCAAATAAAGAAGTATCCACGGAGTCATCCACTGTACGTAGATACATTCGGTGTGAAGAATGCTATGTGCACAGCACTAGCGGATTTCTTCTAGAATATGTCGGAGCTCCCACGCGTCTGTTGTGAACCTGCTAACGAAAGTAAATGTATACGTTAATGCAACGCATATTCACCAGAATGTGTATAATTATCGGTATTGTTAAAGCATAATATAAAAATAATTAAACTTCAAGCTTTCACTTACCAAAATACGAAAGACGACGCAGTCATAAACGGTACGTAGATACATTCGGTGTGAAGAATGCTATGTGCTCAGCACTAGCGGATTTCTTCTAGAATATGTCGGAGCTCGCACATATCTCTTGTCAAACTGCTAACGAAAGGAAATTTATACATTACCACACACCAACGACACCAGAATGTGTATCTGTATCTGTATTCTTAAAGCATAATATAGAAATTTTTAAACATCGGGCTGTTACTTATCAAATAAAGAAGTATCCACGGAGTCATCCACTGTACGTAGATACATTCGGTGTGAAGAATGCTATGTGCACAGCACTAGCGGATTTCTTCTAGAATATGTCGGAGCTCCCTCATATCTCTTGTCAACCTGCTAACGAAAGAAAATTAATACATTACCACACACCAACATCACCAGAATGTGTATCTGTATCTGTATTCTTAACGCATTATATAGAAATTTTTAAACGTCGAGCTGTTACTTATCAAATATAGAAGTTTCCACGGAGTCATCCACTGTACGTAGAAACATTCGGTGTGAAGAATGCTATGTGCACAGCACTAGCGGATTTCTTCTAGAATATCTCGGAACTCCCACGCATCTGTTGTGAACCTGCTAACGAAAGTAAATGTATACGTTAATACAACGCATAGTCACCAGAATGTGTATAATTATCGGTATTGTTAAAGCATAATATAAAAATATTTAAACTTCAAGCTGTCACTTACCAAAAAACGAAAGACGACGCTGTCATAAACGGTACGAAGATACATTCGGTGTGAATAATGCTATGTGCACAGCACTAGCGGATTTCTTCTAGAATATGTCGGAGCTCCCTCATATCTCTAGTAAACCTGCTAACAAAAGGAAATTTATACATTACCACACACCAACGTCACCAGAATGTGTATCTGTATCTGTATTCTTGAAGCATAATATAGAAATTTTTAAACGTCGAGCTGTTACTTATCAAATAAAGAAGTATCCACGGAGTCATCCACTGTACGTAGATACATTCGGTGTGAAGAATGCTATGTGCACAGCAATAGCGGATTTCTTCTAGAATATGTCGGAGCTCCCACGCATCTGTTGTGAACCTGCTAACGAAAGTAAATGTATACGTTAATACAACGCATAGTCACCAGAATGTGTATAATTATCGGTATTGTTAAAGCATAATATAAAAATATTTAAACTTCAAGCTGTCACTTACCAAACAACGAAAAACGACGCAATCATAAACGGTACGTAGATACATTCGGTGTGAAGAATGCCATGTGCACAGCACTAGCGGATTTCTTCTAGAATATGTCGGAGCTCGCACATATCTCTTGTCAACCTGCTAACGAAAGGAAATTTATACATTACCACACACCAACGTCACCAGAATGTGTATCTGTATCTATATTCTTAAAGCATAATATAGAAATTTTTAAACGTCGAGCTGTTACTTATCAAATAAAGAAGTATCCACGGAGTCATCCACTGTACGTAGATACATTTGGTGTGAAGAATGCTATGTGCACAGCACTAGCGGATTTCTTCTAGAATATGTCGGAGCTCCCACGAATCTGTTGTGAACCTGCTAACGAAAGTAAATGTACACGTTAATACAACCCATAGTCACCAGAATGTGTATAATTATCGGTATTGTTAAAGCATAATATAAATATATTTAAACTTCAAGCTGTTACTTACCAAAAAACGAAAGACGACGCAGTCATAAACGGTACGTAGATACATTCTGTGTGATGAACGCTATGTGCGCAGCACTAGCGGATTTCTTCTAGAATATGTCGGAGCTCCCACATATCTCTTGTCAACCTGCTAACGAAAAGAAATTCATACATTATAACACACCAACGTCACCAGAAAATGTATCTTTATCTGTATTCTTAAAGCATAATATAGAAATATTTAAACGTCGAGCTGTTACTTATCAAATATAGAAGTATCCACGGAGTCATCCACTGTACGTAGACACATTCGGCGGGTAGAATGCTATATGCACAGCACTAGCGGATTTCTTCTAGAATATGTCGGAGCTCCCACGCATCTGTTGTGAACCTGCTAACGAAAGTAAATCTATACTTTAATACAACTCATAATCACCAGAATGTGTTTAATTATCGCTATTGTTAAAGCATAATATAAAAATATTTAAACTTCAAGCTGTTACTTACCAAAAAACGAAAGACGACGCAGTCATAAACGGTACGTAGATACATTCGGTGTGAAGAATGCTATGTGCACAGCACTAGCGGATTTCTTCTAGAATATGTCCGAGCTCCCACGCATCTGTCGTGAACCTACTAACGAAAGTAAATGTATACGTTAATACAACGCATAGACACCAGAATGTGTATAACTATTGGTATTGTTAAAGCATAATATAAAAATATTTAAACTTCAAGCTGTTACTTACCAAAAAACGAAAGACGACGCAGTCATAAACGGTACGTAGATACATTCGGTGTGAAGAATGCTATGTGCACAGCACTAGCGGATTTCTCTAGAATATGTCGGAGCTCCCACATATCTCTTGTAAACCTGCTAACGAAAGAAAATTAATACATTATAACACACCAACATCACCAGAATGTGTATCTGTCTCTGTATTCTTAAAGCATTATATAGAAATTTTTAAACGTCGAGCTGTTACTTATCAAATAAAGAAGTATCCACGGAGTCATCCACTGTACGTAGATACATTCGGTGTGAAGAATGCTATGTGCACAGCACTATCGGATTTCTTCTAGAATATGTCGGAGCTCCCTCGAATCTATTGTGAACCTGCTAACGAAAGTAAATGTATACGTTAATACAACGCATAGTCACCAGAATGTGTATAATTATCGGTATTGTTAAATCATAATATAAAAATATTTAAACTTCAAGCTGTTACTTACCAATAAAACATTGACGACGCAGTCATAAACGGCACGTAGATACATTCGGTGTGAAGAATGCTATGTGCACAGCACTAACGGATTTCTTCTAGAATATGTCGGAGCTCCAAATATCTCTTGTCAACCAGCTAACGAAAGAAAATTAAAACATTACCACACACCAACGTCACCAGAATGTGTATCTGTATCTGTATTCTTAAAGCATTATATAGAAATTTTTAAACGTCGAGCTGTTACTTATCAAATAAATAAGTATCCACGGAGTCATCCACTGTACGTAGATACATTCGGTGTGAAGAATGCTATGTGCACAGCACTATCGGATTTCTTCTAGAATATGTCGGAGCTTCCACGCATCTGTTGTGAACCTGCTAACGAAAGTAAATGTATACGTTAATACAACGCATAGTCACCAGAATGTGTATAATTATCGGTATTGTTAAAGCATAATATAAAAATATTTAAACTTCAAGCTGTTACTTACCAAAAAACGAAATACGACGCAGTCATAAACGGTACGTAGATACAATCGGTGTGAAGAATGCTATGTGCACAGCACTAGCGGATTTCTTCTAGAATATGTCGGAGCTCCCACATATCACTTGTCAACATGCTAACGAAAGGAAATTCATACATTACAAACCACCAACGTCACCAGAAAATGTATCTTTATCTGTATTCTTAAAGCATAATATAGAAATATTTAAACGTCGAGCTCTTACTTATCAAAAAAAGAAATATCCACGGAGTCATCCACTGTACGTAGATACATTCGGTGTGAAGAATGCTATGTGCACAGCACTAGCGGATTTCTTCTAGAATATGTCGGAGCTCCCACGCGTCTATTGTGAACTTGTTAACGAAAGTAAATGTATACGTTAATACAACGCATAGTCAACAGAATGTGTATAATTATCGGTATTGTTAAAGCACAATATAAAAATATTTAAACTTCAGGCTGTCACTTACCAAAAAACTAGAGACGACGCAGTCATAAACGGTACGTAGATACATTCGGTGTGAAGAATGCCATGTGCACAACACTAGCGGATTTCTTCTAGAATGTGTCGGAGCTCGCACATATCTCTTGTCAACCTGCTAACGAAAGGAAATTTATACATTACCACCCACCAACGTCACCAGAATGTGTATCTGTATCTGTATTCTTAAAGCATTATATAGAAATCTTTAAACGTCGAGTTGTTACTTATCAAATAAAGAAGTATCCACGGAGTCATCCACTGTACGTAGATACATTCGGTGTGAAGAATGCTATGTGCACAGCACTAGCGGATTTCTTCTAGAATATGTTGGAGCTCCCATGCATCTGTTGTGAACCTGCTAACGAAAGTAAATGTATACGTTAATACAACGCATAGTCACCAGAATGTGTATAATTATCGGTATTGTTAAAGCATAATATAAAAATATTTAAACTTCAAGCTGTTACTTACCAAAAAACGAAAGACGACGCCATCATAAACGGTACGTAGATACATTCGGTGTGAAGAATGCTATGTGCACAGCACTAGCGGGTTTCTTCTAGAATATGTCGGAGCTCCCACATATCTCTTGTCAACCTGCTAACGAAAGGAAATTTATACATTACCAGACACCAACGTCACCAGAAAGTGTATCTTTATCTGTATTCATAAAGCATAATATAGAAATATTTAAACGTCGTGCTGTTACATATCAAAAAAGAAGTATCCATGGAGTCATCCACTGTACATAGATACATTCGGTGGGAAGAATGCTATGTGCACAGCTCTAGCGGATTTCTTCTAGAATATGTCGGAGCTCCCACATATCTCTTGTCAACCTTCTAACGAAAGGAAATTTATACATTATAACACACCAACGACACCAGAAAGTGTATCTTATCTGTATTCTTAAGGCATAATATAGAAATATTTAAACGTCGAGCTGTTACTAATCAAAAAAAATAAGTATCCACGGAGCCATCAACTGTACATAGATACATTCGGTGTGAAGAATGCTATGAGCACAGCATAGTCACCAGAATGTGTATAATTATCGGTATTGTTAAAGCATAATATAAAAATATTTAAACTTCAAGCTGTTACTTACCAAAAAACGAAAGACGACGCAGTCATAAACGGTACATAGATACATTCGGTGTGAAGAATGCTATGAGCACAGCACTAGCAGAATTTTTCTAGAATATGTCGGAATTCCCACATATCGCTTGTCTACCTGCTAACGAAAGGAAATTTATACATTATAACACACCAACGTCGCAAGAATGTGTATCTGTATTCTTAAAGCATAATATATGTAGAAATTTTTAAACGTCGAGCTGTTACTTATCAAATAAAGAAGCATCCACGGAGACATCCACTGTACGTAGATACATTTGGTGTGAAGAATGCTATGTGCACAGCACTAGCGGATTTCTTCTAGAATATGTCGGAGCTCCCACGCATCTGTTGTGAACCTGCTAACGAAAGTAAATGTATACGTTAATACAACGCATAGTCACCAGAATGTGTATAATTATCGGTATTGTTATAGCATAATATAAAAATATTTAAACTTCAAGCTGTTACTTACCAAAAAACGAAAGACGACGCAGTCATAAACGGTACGTACATACATTCGATGTGAAGAATGCTATGTGCACAGCACTAGCGGATTTCTTCTAGAATATGTCGGAGCTCCCACGCATCTGTTGTGAACCTGCTAACGAAAGGAAATTTATACATTATAACACACCAACGTCACCAGAAAGTGTATCTTTATCTGTATTCTTAAAGCATAATATTGAAATATTTAAACGTCGAGCTGTTACTTATCAAAAAAAGAAGTATCCACGGAGTCATCCACTTTACGTAGATACATGTGGTGTGAAGAATGCTATGTGCACAGCACTAGCGGATTTCTTCTAGACTATGTCGGAGCTTCAACGCATCTGTTGTGAACCTGCTAACGAAAGTTAATGTATAAGTTAATACAATGCATAGTCGCCAGAATGTGTATAATTATCGGTATTCTTAAAGCATAATATAAATAGATTTAAACGTCAAGCTGTTACTTTCCAAAAAACGAAAGACGACGAAGTCATCCACTGTAATTAGATACATTCGGTGTGAAGAATGCTATGTGCACAGCACTAGCGGATTTCTTCTAGAATATGTCGGAGCTCCCTCGCATCTGTTGTGAACCTGCTAATGAAAGTTAATGTATACGTTAATACAATACATAGTTATCAGAATGTGTATAATGATCGGTATTCTAAAAGCACAATATAAAAATATTTAAACGTCAATTTGTTACTTACCAAAAAACGAAATACGACGCAGCCATCGACTGTACTTAGATACACTCGGTGTGAAGAATGCTATGTGCACCGCACTAGCAAATTCTTCTAGAATATGTCGGAGCTCCTACGCATCTGTTGTGAACCTGCTAACGAAAATAAAGTTATACGTTAATACAATGCATAGTCCCCAAAATGTGTATAATTATCGGTATTCTTAAATTATAATATAAAAATATTTAAACGTCAAGCTGTTACTTACCAAAAAAAGAAAGACGACGCAGTCATAAACGGTACTTAGATACATTCGGTGTGAAGAATGCTATGTGCACAGCACTAGTGGATTTCTTCTAGAATATTTCGGAGCTCCCACGCATCTTTTGTGAACCTGCTAACGAAAGTAAATGTATATGTTAATACAATGCATAGTCTCCAGAATGTGTATAATTATCGGTATTCTTAAAACATAATATAAAAATATTTAAAGTCAAGCTGTTACTTACCCAAAAAACGAAAGACAACGCAGTCATCCACTGTACGTAGATACATTCGGTATGTAGAACGCTATGTGCACAGCACTAGCGGATTTCTTCTAGAATTTCTCGGAGCTGCCACGTATCTCTCGTCAACCTGCTAACGAAAGGAAATTTATACATTACCACACACCAACGTCAACAGAATGTGTTTCTTTATCTGTATTCTTAAAGCATAATATAGAAATAATTAAACGTCGAGCTGTTACTTATCAAAAGAATACGTATCCACGGAGTCATCCACTGTACGTACATACATTCGGTGTGAAGAATGCTATGTGCACAGCACTAGCGGATTTCTTCTAGAATATGTTGGAGCTCCCACATATCTCTTGTCCACCTGCTAACGAAAGGAAATTTATACATTTTAACACACCAACGTCACCAGAAAGTGTATCTTTATCTGTATTCTAAAGGCATAATATAGAAATATTTAAACGTCCAGCTGTTACATATCAAAAAATGAAGTATCCACGGAGTCATCCACTGGACGTAGATACATTAGGTGTGAAGAATACTATGTGCACAGCACTAGCGTATTTCTTCTGGAATATGTCGGAGCTCCCACGCATCTGTTGCTAACCTGCTAACGAAAGTTAGTGTATACGTTAATACAATGCATAGTCACCAGAATGAGTATCATTATCGGTTTTCTTAAAGCATAATATAAAATTATTTAAACTTCAACCTGTTACTTACCAAAAAACGAAAGACGACGCAGTCATCCACTGTACGTAGATACATTCGGTGTGAAGAATGCTATGTGCACAGCACTAGCGGATTTCTTCTAGAATATGTCGAAACTCCCACGCATCTGTTGTGAACCTGCTAATGAAAGTTAATTTATACGTTAATACAAAGCATAGTCACCAGAATGAGTATCATTATCGGTATTCTTAAAGCATAATATAAAAATATTTAAACTTCAAGCTGTTACTTACCAAAAAACGAAAGACGACGCTGTCATCCACTGTACGTAGATACATTCGGTGTGAAGAATGCTATGTGCACAGCACTAGCGGACTTCTTCAAGAATAAGTCGGAGCTCCCACGCATCTGTTGTGAACCTGCTAATGAAAGTTAATGTATACGTTAATACAATGCATAGTCAACAGAATGAGTATCATTATCGGTATTCTTAAAGCATAATATAAAAATATTTAAACTTCAAGCTGTTACTTACCAAAAAACGAAAGACGACGCAGTCATAAACGGTACATAGATATATTCGGTGTGAAGAATGCTATGTGCACAGAAGTAGCGGAATTCATCTAGAATATGTCGGAGCTCCCACGCATCTGTTGCGAACCTGCTAACGAAAATAAAGTTATACGTTAATACAATCCATAGTTATCAGAATGTGTGTAATTATCGGTATTCTTAAATTATAATATAAAAATATTTAAACGTCAAGCTGTTACTTACCAAAAAACGAAAGACGACGCAGTCATAAACGGTATGTATATACATTCGGGGTGAAGAATGCTATGTGCACAGCACCAGCGGATTTCTTCTAGAATAAGTCAGAGATCCCACGTATATCTTATCAACCTGCTAATGAAAGGAATTTTATACGTTACCACACACCAAAGTCACCAAAATGTGTATCTTTATCTGTGTTCTTAAAGCATATTATAGAAATATTTAAATGTCGGGCTGTTACTTATCAAAAAAAGAAGTATCCACGGAGTCATCCACTGTGCGTAGATACATTTGCTGTGAAGAATGCTATGTGCACAGAACTAGTGGATTTCTTCTAGAATATGTCGGAGCTCCCACGCATCTGTTGTGAACCTGCTAACGAAAGTAAATGTATACGTTAATACAATGCATTGTCACCAGAATGTGTATAATTATCAGTATTCTTAAAGCATGATATAAAAATATTTAAACGTCAAGCTGTTACTAACCAAAAAGCGAAAGACAACGCAGTCATCCACTGTACGTAGATACATTCGGTGTGAAGAATGCTATGTGCACAGCAATAGCGGATTTCTTCTAGAATATGTCGGAGCTCCCACGCATCTGTTGTGAACCTGCTAACGAAAGAAAATGAATACATTAATACAATGCATAGTCACCAGAATGTGTATTATTATCGGTATTCTTAAAGTATAATGTAAAAATTTTTCAACGTCAAACTGTTATTACTAAACAACGAAAGACGACGCAGTCATCCACTGCACGTAGATACATTCGGTGTGAAGAATGCTATGGGCACAGCACTATCTTATTTCTTCTAGAAGTGTCGGAGCTTCCACGTATCTCTTGTCAACCCGCTAACGAAACGAAATTTATTCATTACCACACACCAAAGTCACCAGAATGTGTATCTTTATCTGTATTCTTAAAGCATAATATAGAAATATTTAAATGTCCAGCTGTTACTTACCAAAAAACGAAAGACGACGCAGTCATCCACTGTATGTAGATACTTTTGGTATGAAGAATGCTATGTGCACAGAACTAGTGGATTTCTACTCGAATATGTCAGACCTCCCACGCATCTGTTGTGAACCTGCTAACGAAAGTAAATGTATACGTTGATACAATGCTTAGTCACCAGAATGTGTATGATTATCGGTATTCTAAAAGCATAATATAAAAATATTTAAATGTCAAGCTGTTACTTACCACAAAACAAAAGACGACACAGTCTTAAACGGCACGTAGATACATTCAGTGTGAAGAATGCTATGTGCTCAGCACTAGCGGATTTCTTCTAGAATAAGTCAGAGCTCCCACGTATCTCTTGTCAACCTGCTAACGAAAGGAAATTTATACATTACCACACACCAAAGTCACCAGAATGTGTATCTTTATCTTTATTCTTAAAGCATAATATAGAAATATTTAAACGTTGAGATGTTACTTATCAAAAAAAGAAGTATCCATGGAGTCATCCACTGTACGTTGATACATTCGGTGTGAAGTATGATATGTGCACAGCACTAGCAGATTTCTTCTAGAAAATGTCAGAGCTCCCACGCATGTGTTGTGGAACAGCTAACGAAAGTAAATGTATACGTTAATACAATGCATAGTCTCCAGAATGTGTATAATTATCGGCATTCTTAAAGCATAATATAATAATATATAAATGTCAAGCTGTTACTTACCAAAAAACGAAAGACAACGCAGTCATCCACTGTACGTGGATAAATTCGGTGTGAAGAATGCTATGTGCACAACACTAGTGGATTTCTTCTGGAATATGTCGGAGCTCCCACGCATCTGTTGTGAAATTGGTAACGAAAGAAAATGTATACGTTAATACAATGCATAGTAACCAGAATGTGTATAATTATCGGTATTCTTAAAGCATTATAGAAAAAAGATATTTAAACGTCAAGCTGTTACTTACCAAAAAACGAAAGACGACGCAGTCATCCATTGTATGTAGATACATTCGGTGTGAAGAATGCTACGTGCACAGCACTAGCGGATTTCTTCTAGAATATGTCGGAACTCCTACGAATCTATTGTGAACCTGCTAACAAAAGTAAATGTATACGTTAATACAATGCATAGTCACCAGACTGTGTATGATTATCGGTATTCTTAAAGCATAACATAAAAATGTTTAAATGTCAAGCTGTTACTTACCAAAAAACGAAAGACAACGCAGTCATCCACTGTACATGGATAAATTCGGTGTGAAGAATGCAATGTGCACAGCACTAGTGGATTTCTTCTGGAATATGTCGGAGCTCCCACACATCTGTTATGAACCTGCCAACTAATGTAAATGTAGATGTTAATACAATGAATATTCACCAGAATGTGTATATTATCGGTCTTCTTAAAGCATAATATAAATATATATAAACGTCAAGCTGTTACGTACCAAAAAACGAAAGACGACGCAGTCATCCACTGTACGTAGATACTTTCGGTATGAAGAATGCTATGTACACAGAACTATTGGATTTCTTCTGGAATATGTCAGAGCTCCCACGCATCTGTTGTGAACTTGCTAACGAATGTAAATGTATACGTTAATACAATGCATAGTCACCAGAATGTGTATAATTATCGGTATTCTTAAAGCATAATATAAATATATATAAATGTCAAGCTGTTACTTACCAAAAAACGAAAGACGACGCAGTCATCCACTGTACGTAGATACTTTCGGTATGAAGAATGCTATGTGCACAGAACTATTGGATTTCTTCTGGAATATGTCAGAGCTCCCATGCATCTGTTGTGAACCTGCTAACGAAAGCATAAGTATATGTAATACAATGCATAGTCACCAGAATGTGTATAATTATCGGTATTCTTAAAGCATAAAATAAAAATATTTAAACATCAAGCTGTAACTCACCAAAATACGAAAGACGACGCAGTCATCCACTGCACGTAGATACATTCGGTGTGAAGAATGCTATGTGCACAGGACTAGCGGATTTCTTCTAGAATATGTCAGAGCTCCCACGAATCTCTTGTAAACCTTTCAACGAAAGGAAATTAATACATTACCACACACCAATGTCACCAGAATGTATATATATATATATATATATATATATATATATATATATATATATATATCCGTATTCTTAAAGCATAATATAAAAATATTTAAACGTCGATCGAACTGTTACTTATCAAAAAAAGAAGTATCCACGGAGTCATCCACTGTGTGTAGATACATTTGCTGTGAAGAATGCTATGTGCACAGCACTAGCGGATTTCTTCTAGAATATTTCGGAGCTCCCACGCATCTGTAGTGAACCTGCTAACGAAAGTAAATGTATACGTTAACACAATGCATGGTCACCAGAATGTGTATAATATTATGTATTTTTAAAGCGTAATATAAAAATATTTAAAGTCAATCTGTTACTTACAAAAAAACGAAAGACGACGCAGTCATCCACTGTACGTAGATACTTTCGGTATGAAGAATGCTATGTGCATAGAACTAGTGGATTTGTTCTGGAATATGTCAGAGCTCTTACGCATCTGTTGTGAACCTGCTAACGAAAGTAAATGTATACGTTGATACAATGCATAGTCAACAGAATGTCTATGATTATCGGTATTGTTAAAGCATAATATAAAAATATTTAAACGTCAAGCTGTTACTTACCAATAAACGAAAGACGACGCATTAATCCACTGTACGTAGATACATTCGGTGTGAAGAATGCTATGTGCACAGCACTAGCGGATTTCTTCTAGAATATGTTGGAGCTCCAACGTATCTCTTGTAAACCTGCTAACGAAAGGAAATTTATACATTACCACACACCAAAGTCACCAGAATGTATATATTTATCTGTATTCTTAAAGCATAATATAGAAATATTTAAACGTCGAGCAGTTACGTATAAGAAAAAGAAGTATCCAAGGAGTCATCCACTGCACTTCGACAAATTCGCTGTGAAGAATGATATGTGCACAGCACAAGCGGATTTCTTCTGGAATATATCGGAGCTCCCACGTATCTCTTGTCAACCTGCTAACGAAGGGAAATTTATACATTACCACACACCAAAGCCACCAGAATGTATATATATATATATATATATCCGCAATCTTAAAGCACAATATAGAAATATTTTTAACATCGAGCTGTTACTTATCAAAAAAAGAAGTGTCCACGGAGTCATCCACTGTACGTTGATACATTCGGTGTGAAGAATTATATGTGCACAGCACTAGCGGAATTCTTCTAGAATATGTCGGAGCACCCACGCATCTTTTGTGAACTGGCTAACGAAAGTAAATGTATACATTAATACAATGCATAGTCACCAGAATGTGTATAATTGTCGGTATTCTTAAAGCATAATGTAAAAATATTTAAACGTCAAGCTGTTACTTACCAAAAAACGAATGGCGACGCAGTCATAGACGCTAGGTAGATACATCCGATGTGAAGAATGCTATGTGCAAGGCACTAGCGGAGTTCTTCTAGAATATGTCGGAGCTCCCACGCATCTGTAGTAAACCTGCTAACGAAAGTAAATGTATACATTATTACAATGCATTGTCACCAAAATGTGTATAATCATCGGTATTCTTAAAGCATAATATAAAAATATTTAATCATCAAGCTGTTACTTACCAAAAAACGAAAGACGACGCAGTCATAAACGGTAAGTAGATACATTCAGTGTGAAGAAGCTATGTGCACAGCTCTAGCGGATTTCTTCTAGAATATGTCGGAGCTCTCAAGCATCTGTTGTGAACCTGGTAACGAAAGTAAATGTCTATGTTAATACAATGCATAGTCACCAGAATGTGTATAATTATCGGTATTCTCAAAGCATAATATAAAAATATTTAAATGTCAAGCTGTTAATTACAAAAGAACGAAAGACAACGCAGTCATAAACGGTAAGTAGATACATTCAGTGTGAAGAAGCTATGTGCACAGCACTAGCGGATTTCTTCTAGAATATGTCGGAGCTCCCACGTATCTATCGTCAACCTGCTAACGAAAGGAAATTTATACATTACCACACACCAAAGCACCAGAATGTGTATCTTTATCTGTATTCTTAGAGCATAATATAGAAATATTTAAATATTTAAACGTCGAGCTGTTACTTATCAAAGAAAGAAGTATCCACACAGTCATCCACTGTACGTAGATACATTCGGTGTGAAGAAAGCTATGTGCACATCAATAGCGGATTTCTTCTAGAATATGTCGGAGCTCCCAAGCATCTGTAGTGAACCTGCTGACGAAAGTAAATGTATACGTTAATACAAAGCATAGTCACCAGAATGTGTATAATTATCGGTATTCTTAAAGCATAATATAAAAATATTTAATCGTCAAGCTGTTACTTACCAAAAAACGAAAGACGACACAGTCATAAACGGTAAGTAGATACATTCAGTGTGAAGAAGCAATGTGCACAGCACTAGCGGATTTCTTCTAGAATATGTCTGAGACCCCACGCATCTGTTGTGAACCTGCTAACGAAAGTAAATGTATACATTATTACAATGCATTGGCACCATAATGTGTATAATCATCGGTATTCTTAAAGCATAATATAAAATTATTTAAACGTCAAGCTGTTACTTGCCAAAAAACGAAAGACATCGCAGTAATCCACTGTACGTAAATAGATTCTGTGGGAAGAATGCATTCACGGAGTCATCCACTGTACGTAGATACATTCGGTGTGAAGAATGCTATGTGCACAACACTAGCGGATTTCTTCTGGGATGTGTCGGAGATCCCACGCATCCGTTGTGAACCTGCTAACAAAAGTAAGTGTATATGTTAATACAATGCATAGTCACCAGAATGTGTATAATTATCGGTCTTCTTAAAGCATAATATAAAAATATTTAAACGTCAAGCTGTTACTTACCAGAAAACGAAAGACGACACAGACATCCAATTTACGTAAATACATTCGGTGTGAAGAATGCTATGTGCACAGCACTAGCGGATTTCTTCTAGAATATGTCGGACCTCCCACGCATCTGTTGTGAACCTGCTAATGAAAGTAAATTCATACGTTAATACAATGCATAGTCTCCAGAATGTGTATAATTATCGGTATTCCTAAAGCATAATATAATAATATTTAAACGTCAAGCTGTTACTTACCAAAAAACGAAAGAAGACGCAGTCATCCACTGTACGTAGATACATTCTGTGTGAAGAATGCTATGTGCACAGCACTAGCGGATTTCTTCTAGAATATGTCGGAGCTCCCACGTATCTCTTGTCAACCTGCTAACGAAAGGAAACTTATACATTACCACACACCAAATTCACCAGAATGTGTATCTTTATCTGTATCTTTGAGGCATAATATAGAAACATTTATTTCGAGCTGTTACTTATCAAAAAAAGAAGTATTCTCGGAGTCAACCACTGTACGTAGATACATTCGTTGTGAAGAGTCCTATGTGTACAGCACTAGCGGATTTCTTCTAGAACATGTCGGATCTCCCACTCATCTGTTGTGAACCTGCTAACGGAAGTAAATGTATACGTTAATTCAATTCATAGTCACCAGTATGTGTATAATTATATGTATTTTTAAAGCGTAATATAAAAATATTTAAACGTCAAGCTGTTACTTACCAAAAAACGAAAGACGACTCAGACATCCACTGTACGTAGATACATTCGATGTGAAAAATGCTATGTGCACAGCACTAGCGGATTACTTCTAGAATATTTTGGAGCTCCCACGCATCTGTTGTGTACCTGCTAATGGAAGTAAATGTATATGTTAATACAATGCATAGTCACCAGAATGTGTATAATTATCGGTATTCTTAAAGCATAATATAAAAATATTTAAAGATCAAGCTGTTACTTACCAAAAAACGAAAGACAACGCAGTCATCCACTGTACGTGGATACATTCAGTGTGAAGAATGCTATGTGCACAGCACTAGCGGATTTCATCTAGAATATGTCGGAGCTCCCACGTATCTCCTGTCAACCTGCTAACGAAAGGAAATTTATACATTACCACACACTAAAGTCACCAGAATGTGTATCTTTATCTGTTTTTTTAATGCATAATATAGAAATATTTAAATGTCGAGCTGTTTCTTATCGAAATAAGAAGTATCCACGGATTCATCCACTGTATGTAGATACATGCGGTGTGAAGAATGCTATGTGCACAGCACTAGCGAGTTTCTTCTAGAATATGTCGGAGCTCCCACGTATCTGTAGTGAACCTGCTAACGATAGAAAATGTGTACGTTAACACAATGCATAGTCACCAGAATGTGTATATTTATCGGTATTCTTAAGGCATTATATAAAAATATTTAAACGTCGAGCTGTTAATTACCAATAAACCAAAGATGACGCAGTCATAAACGGTACATAGATACATACGTTGTGAAGAATGTTATGTGCACAGCACTAACGGATTTCTTCTAGAATATGTCGGAGTTCCCATGTATATCTTGTCAACCTGATAACGAAAGGAAATTTATACATTACCACACACCAAAGTCACCAGAATGTGTATCTTTATCTTTATTCTTTATGCATAATATAGAAACATTTAAACGTCAAGATGTTACATATCAAAAAAAGAAATATCCATGGAGTCATCCACTGTATGGTGATACATTCGCTGTGAAGAATGACATTTGCACAGGACTAGCGGATTTCTTCTGGAATATGTCGGAGCTCCCACGCATCTGTCGTGACTCTGCTAACGAAAGTAAATGTATATGTCAATACAATGCATAGTCACCAGAATGTGTATGATTAACGGTATTCTTAATGCATAATATAAAAATATTTAAATGTCAAGCTGTTAAATACCAAAAAACCAAAGACAATGTAGTCATAAACGGTACATAGATACATACGGTGTGAAAAATGCTATGTGCAGAGCTCTAGCGGATTTCTTCTAGAATATGTCGGAGATCCCACGTATCTCTTGTCAACCTGCTAACGAAAGGAAATTTATTCATTACCACAACAAAACACCAGAATGTGTATCTTTATCTGTATTCTTAGAGAATAATATAGAAATATTTAAATGTTGAGCTGTTACTTATCAAAAAAAGAAGTATCCACGGAGTCATCAACTGTACGTAGATACATTCGGTGTGAAGAATGCTATGTGCACATCATTAGCGGATTTCTTCTAGAATATGTCGGAGCTCCCACGCATCTGTAGTGAACCTGCTAACGAAAGTAAATGTATACGTTAATACAATGCATAGTCACCAGAATGTGTATAATTATCGGTATTCTTAAAGCATAATATAAAATTATTTAAAAGTCAAGCTGTTACTTAGTAAAAAACGAAAGACGACGCAGTCATAAATGGTACGTAGATACATTCTGTGTGAAGAATGTTATGTGCACAGCACTAGCTGATTTCTTCTAGAATATGTCGAAGCTCCCATGCATCTGTTGTAAACCTGCTAACGAAAGTAAATGTATACGTTAATACAATGCATAGTCACCAGAATGTGTATAATTATCAATAATCTAAAAGCATAATATAAAAATATTTATATGTCAAGCTGTTACTTACCAAAAAACGAAAGATGACCCAGTCATCCACTGTACGTAGATACATTCGGTGTGAAGAATGCTATGTGCACAGCACTAGTGGATTTCTTCTAGAATATGTCGGAGCTCCCACGCATCTGTTGTAAACCTGCTAATGAAAGTAATGTATACGTTAATACAATACATAGTCACCAGAATGTGTATAATTATCGGTATTCTTAAAGCATAATATAAAAATATTTAAACGTCAAGCTGTTACTTATCAAAAAACGAAAGACATTGCAGTCATCCACTGTACGTAGAAACCTTCTGTGTGAAGACTGCATTTCTGGAGTCATCCACTGTACGTAGATACTGTCGGTGTGTAGAATGCTATGTGCACAGCACTAGCGGATCTCTTCTGGAATATGTCAGAGATCCCATGGATGTGTTGTGAACCTGCTAACGAAAGTAATTGTATATGTTAATACAATGCATGGTCACCAGAATGTGTATAATTATCGGTATTCATAAAGCATAATATAAAAATATTTAAACTTCAAGCTTTTTCTTACCAAAAAACAAATGACGATGCAGTCATAAACGGTACGTATATACATTCGGTGTGAAGAATGCTATGTGCACAGCACTTGCGGATTTCTTCTAGAATATGTCGGAGCTCCCACGAATCTGATGTGAACCTGCTAACGAAAGTAAATGTGTACGTTAATACAATGCATAGTCACCAGAATGTGTATAATTATCGGGATTCTTAAAGCATAATATAAAAATATTTAAACGACAAGCTGTTAATTACCAAAAAACGAAATACGACGCTTTCATCCACTGTACATAGTTACATTCTGTGTGAAGAATGCTATGTGCACAGAACTAGCGGATTTCTTCTAGAATATGTCGGAGCTCGCACATATCTCTTGTCAACCTGCTAACGAAAGTAAATGTTTACGTTAACACAATGCATAGTCACCAGAACGTGTATAATTATATGTATTTTTAAAGCGTTATATAAAAATATTTAAACGTCAAGCTGTTACTTACCAAAAAACGAAAGACGACGCAGTCATAAAAGGTACGTAGATATATTCGGTGTGAAGAATGCTATGTACACAGCACTAGCGGATTTCTTCTAGAAATTGTCGGAGCTCCCACACATCTGTAGTGAAACTGATAATGAAAGTAAATGTATACGTTAATACAATGCATAGTCACCAGAATGTGTATTATTATCGGTATTCTTAAAGCATTATATAAAAATATTTAAATGTCAAGCAGTTACCTACCAAAAAACGAAAGACGACGCAGTCATAAATGGTACATAGATACATTCGGTGTAAAGAATGCTATGTGCACAGCACTAGCGGATTTCTTCTAGAATATGTCGGTGCTCCCACGTATCTCTTGTCAACCTGCTAACGAAAATAAATGTATACGTTACTACAATGCATATTCACCAGAATGTGTATAATTATCGGTATTCTTAAAGCATAATATAAAAATATTTAAATGTCAAGCTGTTACTTACCAAAAAACGAAAGACGACGCAGTCATAAACGGTAAGTAGATACATTCCTTGTGAAGAATGCTATGTGCACAGAACTAGTGGATTTCTTCTGGGATATGTCAGAGCAACCCACGCATCTGTTGTGAACCAGCTAACGAAAGTAAATGTATACATTATTACAATGCTCAGTCACCTAAATGTGTATAATTATCGGTATTCTTAAAGCATAATACAAAAATATTTAAACGTCAAACTGTTACTTACCAAAAAACGAAAGACGATGCAGTCATCCACTGTATGTAGATACAATTGGTGTGAAGAATGCTATGTGCACAGCACTAGCGGATTTCTTCTAGAATATGTCGGAGCTCCCTCGTATCTCTTGTCAACATGCTAACAAAAGGAAATTTATACACTCCTGGAAATGGAAAAAAGAACACATTGACACCGGTGTGTCAGACCCACCATACTTGCTCCGGACACTGCGAGAGGGCTGTACAAGCAACGATCACACGCACGGCTCAGCGGACACACCAGGAACCGCGGTGTTGGCTGTCGAATGGCGCTAGCTGCGCAGCATTTGTGCACCGCCGCCGTCACTGTCAGCCAGTTTGCCGTGGCATACGGAGATCCATCGCAGTCTTTAACACTGGTAGCATTCCGCGACAGCATGGACGTGAACCGTATGTGCAGTTGACGGACTTTGAGCGAGGGCGTATAGTGGGCATGCGAGAGGCCGGGTGGACGTACCGCCGAATTGCTCAATACGCGGGGCGTGAGGTCTCCACAGTACATCGATGTTGTCGCCAGTGGTCGGCGGAAAGTGCACGTGCCCGTCCACCTGGGACCGGACCGCAGCGACGCACGGATGCATGCCAAGACCGTAGGATCCTACGCAGTGCCGTGAGGGACCGCACCGCCACTACCCAGCAAATTAGGGACACTGTTGCTCCTGGGGTATCGGCGAGGACCATTCGCAACCGTCTCCGTGAAGCTGGGCTACGGTCCCGCACACCGTTAGGCCGTCTTCCGCTCACGCCCCAACATCGTGCAGCCCGCCTCCAGTGGTGTCACGACAGGCGTGAATGGAGGGACGAATGGAAATGTGTCGTCTTCAGCGATGAGAGTCGCTTCTGCCTTGGTGCCAATGATGGTCGTATGCGTGTTTGGCGCCATGCAGGTGAGCGCCACAATCAGGACTGCATACGACCGAGGCACACAGCGCCAACACCCGGCTTCATGGTGTGGGGAGCGATCTCCTACACTGGCCGTACACCACTGGTGATCGTCGAGGGGACACTGAATAGTGCACGGTACATCCAAACCGTCATCGAACCCATCGTTTTACCATTCCTAGACCGGCAAGGGAACTTGCTGTTCCAACAGGACAATGCACGTCCGCATGTATCCCGTGCTACCCAACGTGCTCTAGAAGGTGTAAGTCAACTACCCTGGCCAGCAAGATCTCCGGATCTGTCCCCCATTGAGCACGTTTGGGACTGGATGAAGCGTCGTCTCACGCGGTCTGCACGTCCAGCACGAACGCTAGTCCAACTGAGGCGCCAGGTGGAAATGGCATGTCAAGCCGTTCCACAGGACTACATCCAGCCTCTCTACGATCGCCTCCATAGAAGAACAGCAGCCTGCATTGCTGCGAAAGGTGGATATACACTGTACTAGTGCCGACATTGTGCATGCTCTGTTGCCTGTGTCTATGTGCCTGTGGTATGTGATGTATCTGACCCCAGGAATGTGTCAATAAAGTTTCCCCTTCCTGGGACAATGAATTCACGGTGTTCTTACTTCAATTTCCAGGTGTGTACATTACCACACATCAACGTCACAAGAATGTGTATCTTTATCGGTATTCTTAAAGCATAATATAGAAATATTTAAATGTCGAGCTGTTACTTATCAAGAAAAGAAATATCCACGGAGTCATTCACTGTACGTAGATACATTCGGTGTGAAGAATGCTATGTGCACAGCACTAGCGGATTTCTTCTAGAATATGTCGGAGCACCCACGCATCTGTTGTGAACCTGCTAACGAAAGTAAATGTATACATTAATACAATGCATAATCACCAGAATGTGTATAATTATCGGTATTCTTAAAGCATAATATAAAAATATTTAAACGTCAAGCTGTTACTTACCAAAAAACGAAAGACGCCGCAGACACCCACTGTACGTAGATACATTCGGTGTGAAGAATGCTATGTGCACAGCTCTAGCGGATTTCTTCTAGAATATGTCGGACCTCCCACGCATCTGTTGTGAACCTGCTAATGAAAGTAAATGCATACGTTAATACAATGCATAGTCTCCAGAATGTGTATAATTATCGGTATTCCTAAAGCATAATATAATAATATTTAAACATCAAGCTGTTACTTACCAAAAAACGAAAGCCGTTGCAGTCATCCTTTGTACATAGATACAATTAGTGTGAAGAATGCTATGTGCACAGCACTAGCGGATTTCTTCTAGAATATGTCGGAGTTCCCTCGTATCTCTTCTCAACCTGCTAACCAAAGGAAATTTATACATTACCACACACCAAAGTCACCAGAATGTTTATCTTTATCTGTTTTCTTAAACCATAATATAGAAATATTTAAATGTCGAACTGTTTCTTATCAAAAAAAGAAGTATCCACGGAGTCATCCACTGTACGTAGATACATTCGATGTGAAGAATGCTATGTGCACAGCACTAGCGGATTTCTTCTAGAATATGTCGGAGCACCCATGCATCTGTTGTGAACCTGCTAACGAAAATAAATGTATACATTAATACAATGCATAGTCACCAGAATGTGTATAATTATCGGTATTATTAAAGCATAATATAAAAATATTTAAACGACTAGCTGTTACTTACCAAAAAACGAAAGACAACGCAGTCATCTACTGTACGTGGACACATTCGGAGTGAAGAATGCTATGTGCACAGCACTAGCGGATTTCTTCTTGAATATGTCGGAGCTCCCACGTATCTCTTGTCAACCTGCTAACGAAAGGAAATTTATACATTACCACACACTAAAGTCACCAGAATGTATATCTTTATCTGCATTCTTAAAGCATAATATAGAAACATTTAAACTTCGAGCTGTTACCCATCAAAAAAAAAAAGTATTCTCGGAGTCAACCACTGTACGTAGATACATTCGTTGTGAAGAATGCTATGTGCACAGCACTACCGGATTTCTTCTAGATTATGTCGGAGCTCCCACGCATCTGTTGTGAACCTGCTAACGAAACTAAATGTATACATTAATACAATGCATAGTCACCAGAATGTGTATAATTATCGGTATTCTTAAAGCATAATATAAAAATATTTAAACGACAAGCTGTTACTTACCAAAAAGCGAAAGACGACGCAGTCATCCACTGTACGTAGATACATTCGGTGTGAAGAATGCTATGCGCACTGCACTAGCGGATTTCTTCTAGAATATGTCGGAAATCCCACGCATCTGTTGTGAACCTGTAAACGAAAGTGAATGTATGCGTTAATACAGTGTATAGTCAACAGAATGTGTATAAATATCGGTATTCTTAAAGCATAATACAAAAATATTCAAACGTCAAGCTGTTACTTACCAAAAAACGAAAGACAACGCAGTCTTTAACGGTACGAAGATACATTCGGTGTGAAGAATGCTATGTTCAGACCACTAGGGTAATTGTTCTAGAATATGGCGGAGCTCCCACGCATCTGTTGTGAACCTGCTAACAAAAGTAAATGTATACGTTAGTACAATGCATAGTCACCAGCATGTGTATAATTATCGGTATTGTTAAAGGATAATATATAAATATTTAAACGTCAAGCTGTTACTTACCACAAAACGAAAGACGACGCAGTCTTAAACGGTACGTAGATACATCCGGTGTGAAGAATGGAATCTGCACAGCACTAGCGGATTTCTTCTAGAATATGTTGGAACTCCCACGCATCTACTGTGAACCTGCTAACGAAACTAAATGTATACATTAATACAATGCATAGTCACCAGAATGTGTATAATTATCGGTATTATTGAAGCATAATATAAAAATATTTAAACGACTAGCTGTTACTTACCAAAAAACGAAAGACAACGCAGTCATCTACTGTACGTGGATACATTCGGAGTGAAAAATGCTATGTGCACAGCACTAGCGGATTTCTTCTTGAATATGTCGGAGCTCCTACGTATCTCTTGTCAACCTGCTAACGAAAGGAAATTTATACATTACCACACACCAAAGTCACCAGAATGTGTATCTTTATCTGTATTCTTAAAGCATAATATAGAAACATTTAAACTTCGAGCTATTACTCATCAAAAAAAGAAGTACTCTCGGAGTCAACCACTGTACGTTGATACATTCGTTGTGAAGAATGCTATGTGCACAGCACTACCGGATTTCTTCTAGATTATGTCGGAGCTCCCACGCATCTGTTGTGAACCTGCTAACGAAACTGAATGTATACATTAATACAATGCATAGTCACCAGAATGTGTATAATTATCGGTATTCTTAAAGCATAATATAAAAATATTTATACGACAAGCTGTTACTTACCAAAAAGCGAAAGACGACGCAGTCATCCACTGTACGTAGATACATTCGGTGTGAAGAATGCTATGCGCACTGCACTAGCGGATTTCTTCTAGAACCTGTAAACGAAAGTGAATGTATGCGTAAATACAGTGCATTGTCAACAGAATGTGTATAATTATCGGTATTCTTAAAGCATAATACAAAAATATTCAAACGTCAAGCTGTTACTTACCAAAAAACGAAAGACAACGCAGTCATTAACGGTACGAAGATACATTCGGTGTGAAGAATGCTATGTTCACACCACTAGCGTAATTCTTCTAGAATATGGCGGAGCTCCCACGCATCTGTTGTGAACCTGCTAACAAAAGTAAATGTATACGTTAGTACAATGCATAGTCACCAGCATGTGTATAATTATCGGTATTGTTAAAGCATAATATATAAATATTTAAACGTCAAGCTGTTACTTACCACAAAACGAAAGACGACGCAGTCTTAAACGGTACGTAGACGCATTCGGTGTGAAGAATGCTATGTGCACAGCACTAGCAGATTTCTTCTAGAATATGTCGGAGCTCCCACGCATCTCTTGTGAACCAGCAAACGAAAGTAAATGTATACGTTAATCCAATGCATAGTCACCAGAATGTGTGTAATTATCGGTATTCTTAAAGCATAATGTAAAAATATTTAAACGTCATGGTGTTACTTACCAAAAGCCGAAAGACGACACAGACATCCACTGTACGTAGATACATTCGGTGTGAGGAATGCTATGTGCACACACAAGCGGATTTCTTCTAGAATATGTTGGAGCTCCCACGTATCTCTTGCCAACCTGCTAACGAAAGGAACTTCATACTTTACCACACACCAAAGTCACCATAATGTGTATCTTTATCTTTATTCTTAAAGCATAATATAGAAATATTTAAACGTTGAGCTGTAACTTATCAAAATAAGAAGTATCCACAGAGTCATCCACAGTACATAGGTACATTCAGTGTGAAGAATGCTATATGCACAGAAATAGTGGATTTCTTCTGGAATATGTCATAGCTCCCACGCATCTGTTGTGAACCTGCTAACGAAAATAAATGTATACGTTAATACACTGCATAGTCACCAGAATGTGTATAATTATCGGTATTCTTAAAGCATGATATAAAAATGTTTAAACATCAAGCTGTTACTTACCGAAAAACGAAAGACGACGCATTCATCCACTGTACATTCGGGGTGAAGTATACTATGTGCACAGCACTAGCGGATTTCTTCTAGAATATGTCGGAGCTTCCACACATCTGTTGTGATCCTGCTCACGAAAGTAAATGTATGCGTTAATACAATGCATAGTCACCAGAATGTGTATAATTATCGGTATTCTTAAAGCATAATATAAAAATATTTAAACGTTAAGCTGTTACTTACCAAAAAACGAAAGACGACACAGTCATAAACGGTACATAGATACGTTCGGTGTGAAGAATGCTATGTGCACAGCACTAGCGGATTTCCTCTAGAATATGTCGGAGCTCCCACGCATCTGTAGTGAACCTGCTAACGAAAATAAATGTATATGTTAATACAATGCATAGTCACCAGAATGTGTATAATTATCGGTATTCTTAAAGCATAATATAAAAAAATTTAAACGTCAAACTGTTATTTACCAAAAAACGAAAGACGACGCAGTCATAAACGGTACGTAGATACGTTCGGTGTGAAGAATGCTATGTGCACAGCACTAGCGGATTTCTTCTAGAATATGTCGGAGCTCCCACGCATTTGTTGTGAACCTGCTAACGAAAGTAAATGTATATGTTAATACAATGCATAGTCACCATAATGTGTATAAATATCGGTAATCTAAAAGCACAATATAAAAATATTTATATGTCAAGCTGTTACTTACCAAAAACCGAAAGACGACGCACTCATCAACTCTACGTAGATGCATTCGGTGTGAAAAATGCTATGTGCACAGCACTAGTGCATTTCTTCTTGAATATGTCGGAACTCCCACTCATCTGTTGTGAACCTGCTAAAGAAGGTATATGTATACGTCAATACAATGCATTGTCACCAGAATGTGTATAATTATCGGTATTGTTAAAGCATAATATAAAAATATTTAAACGTAAAGCTGTTACTTACCAAAATACGAAAGACGACGCAGTCATCCACTCTATGTAGATAAATTCGGTCTGAACAATGCTATGTGCACAGCACTAGCGGATTTCTTCTAGAATATGTCAGAGCTCCCACGAATCTCTTGTAAAGCTTCTAACGAAAGGAAATTTATATATTACCACACACCAAAGTCACCAGAATGTATCTATATATATATATATATATATATATATATATATATATATATATATATATATATCCGTATTCTTAAAGCATAATATAAAAATATTACACGTCGAGCTGTTACTTATCAAGAAAAGAAATATCCACGGTGTCATCCACTGTACGTAGATACATTCGCAGTGAAGAATGGTATGTGCACAGCACTAGTGGATTTCTTCTAGAATATGTTGGAGCTCCCACGCATCTTTTGTGAACCTGCTAATAAAAGTAAATGTATACATTAATACAATGCATAGTTACCAGAATGTGTATAATTATCGGTATTCTTAAAGCATAATATAAAAGTATTTCAACGTCAAGCTGTTTCTTACCAAAAAGCGAAAGACGACACAGTCATAAACGGTACGTATATACATTCGGATTGAAGAATGCTATGTGCACAGCACTAGCGGAGTTCTTCTAGAATATGTCGGAGCTCCCACACATCAGTAGTGAACCTGCTAACGAAAGTATATGTATACGTTAATACAATCCATAGTCACCAGAATGTGTATAATTATCGGTATTCTTAAAGCATAATATAAAAATATTTAAATGTCAAGCTGTTACTTACCAAAATACGAAAGACGACGCAGTCATAAACGGTACGTAGATACATTCGCTGTGAAGAATTCTATGTGCACAGCACTAGCGGATTTCTTCTTGAATATGTCGGAGCTCCCACGCATCTGTTGTGAACCTGCTAACGAAAGTAAATGTATACGTTAATACAATGCATAGTCACCAGAATGTGTATAATTATCGGTATTCTTAAAGCATAATATAAAAATATTAAAATGTCAAGTTGTTACTTACCAAAAAACGATAGACGACGCAGTCACAAACGGTACGTAGATACATTCGTTGTGAAGAATGCCATGTGCACAGCACTAGCAGATTTCCTCTAGAATATGTCAGAGCTCCAACGCATCTCTTGTGAACCTGCTAACGAAAGTAAATGTATACATTAATACAATGCATAGTCATCAGAATGTGTATAATTATCGGAATTCTTAAAGCATAATATAAAAATATTTAAACGTCAAGCTGTTACTTACCAAAAAACGAAAGACGACGCAGACATCCACTGTATGTAGATATATTCGGTGTGAAGAATGCTATGTGCACAGCACTAGCGGATTTCTTCTAGAATATGTCAGAGCTCCCACGCATCTGTTGTGAAGCAGTTAACGAAAGTAAATGTATACGTTAATACAATGCATAGTCACCAGAATGTGTATAATTATCGGTATTCTTAAAGCATAATATAAAAATATTAAAACGTCTAGTTGTTACGTACGAAAAAACGATAGACTGCGCAGTCACAAACGGTACGTAGATACATTCGTTGTGAAGAATGCCATGTGCACAGCACTAGCGGATTTCTTCTAGAATATGTCAGAGCTCCCACGCATCTGTTTGACCCTGCTAATGAAACTAAATGTATACGTTAATTCAATGCATGGTCACCAGAATGTGTATAATTATCGGTATTCTTAAAGCACAATATAAAAATTTTTAAACGTCTAGTTGTTCCGTACCAAAATAAGAAAGACGACGCAGTCATAAACGGTACGTAGATACATTCGGAGTGAAGAATTCTATGTGCACAGCACTAGCGGATTTCCCCTAGAATATGTCGGAGCTCCCACGCATCTGTTATGATCCTGCTAACGAAAGTGAATGTATACGTTAATACAATGCATAGTATCCAGAATGTGTATAATTATCGGTATTCTTAAAGCATAATATAAAAATATTAAAACGTCAAGCTGTTACTTACCAAAAAACGATAGACGACGCAGTCACAAACGGTACTAAGATACATTCGTTGTGAAGAATGCTATGTGCACAGCACTAGCGGATTTCTTCTAGAATATGTCGGAGCTCCAACGCATCTGTTGTGAACCTGCTAACGAAAGTAAATGAATACGTTAATTCAATGCATAGTCATCAGAATGTGTATAATTATCGGTATTCTTAAAGAATAATATAAAAATATTTAAACGTCAAGATGTTACTTACCAAAAAACGAAAGACGACACAGTCATCCACTGTACGTAGATACATTCGGTGTGAAGAATGCTATGTGCACAGCACTAGCGGATTTCTTCTAGAATATGTCGGAGCTCCCATGCATCTGTTGTGAACCTGCTAACGAATGTAAATGTATACGTTAATACAATGCATAGTCTCCAGGATGTGTATAATTATCGGGATTAGTAAAGCATAATATAATAATATTTAAACGCCAAGCTGATACTTACCAAAAATAAAAGATGACGCAGTCATCCACTGTACGTAGATACATTCGGTGTGAAGAATGCTATGTGCACAGCACTAGCGGATTTCGTCTAGAATATGTTGGAGTTCCCACATATCTCTTTTCAACCTGCTCACGAAAGGTAATTAATACATTACCACACACCAAAGTCACCAGAATGTGTATCTTTATCTGTATTCATAAAGCATAATATCGAAATATTTAAATGTCGACTTTTTCTTATCAAGAAAAGAAGTACCCATGGAGTCATCCACTGTACGTAGGTACATTCGGTGTGAAGAATGCTATGTGCTCAGCACTAACGGATTTCTTCTAGAATATTTCGGAGCTCCCACGCATCTGTTGTGAACCTGCTAACGTAAGTAAATGTATATTTTAAAACAATGCATAGTCACCAGAATGTGTATAATTATCTGTATTCTAAAAGCACAATATAAAAATAATTAAACGTCAAGCTGTTACTTACCAAAAACGAAAGACGACGCAGTCATAAACGGTACGTAGATACATTCGGCGTGAAGAATGCTACATGCACAGCACTAGCGGATTTCTTCTACAATATGTCAGAGCTCCCACGCATCTGTTGTGTACCTGCTAACGAAAGTAAATGTATACGTTAATACAATGCATAGTCATCAGAATGTGTATAATTATCGGTATTCTTAAAGCATAATATAAAAATATTTAACGTCAAGCTGATACTTACAAAAAAACGAAGGACGACGCAGACATCCACTGTACGTAGATACATTCGGTGTGAAGCATGCTATGTGCACAGCACTAGCGGATTTCTTCTAGAATATATCAGAGCTCCCACGCATCTGTTGTGAAGCTGCTACCGAAAGTATATGTATACGTTAATACAATTCATAGTCACCAGAATGTGTATAATTATCGGTATTCTTAAAGCATAGTATAAAAATATTAAAACGTCAAGTTGTTACTTACGAAAAAACGATAGACGACGCAGTCACAAACGGTACGTAGATACATTCCTTGTGAAGAATGCCATGTGCACAGCACTAGCGGATTTCTTCTAGAATATGTCAGGGCTCCCACGCATCTGTTGTGAACCTGCAAACGAAAGTAAATGTATCCGTTAATACATTGCATAGTCATCAGAATGTGTATAATTATAGGTATTCTTAAAGCATAATATAAAAATAATTAAACGTCAAGGTGTTACTTACCAAAAGCCGAAAGGCGACGCAGTCATCCACTGTACGTAGATACATGTGGTGTGAGGAATGCTATGTGCACAGCACTAGCGGATTTCTCCTAAATTATGTCGGAGCTCCCATGTATCTTGTCAACCTGCTAACGAAAGGAGATTTATACATTACCACACACCAAAGTCACCAGATTGTGTATCTTTATCTTTATTCTTCAAGCATAACATAGAAATATTTAAAGGTCGAGCTGTTACTTATCAAAAAAAGAAGTAACCACAGAGTCATCCACAGTACGTACATACATTTGCTGTGAAGAATGATATGTGCAAAGCACTAGCGGATTTCTTCTAGAATATGTCGGAGCTCCGATGCCTCTGTTGTTATCATGCTAAGGACAATAAATGTATACATTAATACGATGCATAGTCAACAGAATGTATATAATTATCGGTAGTCTTAAAGCATTATTTAAAAATATTTAAAGATCAAGCTGTTAATTACCAAAAAACGAAAGAGGATGCAGTTATAAACGGTACGTAAAAACATTCGGTGTGAAGAACGCTATGTGCACAGCACTAGCGGATTTCTTCTAGAATATGTCGGAGCTCCCTTATATCTCTTGTCAACCTGCTCACGAATGGAAATTTATACATTACCACACACCAAAGTCACCAGAATGTGTATCTTTATCTGTATTCTTAAAGCATAATATCGAAATATTTAAATGTCAAACTGTTTCTTATCAAAAAAAGAAGTATACATGGAGTCATCCACTGTACGTAGATACATTCGGTGTGAAGAATGCTATGTGCTCAGCACTAACGGAATTCTTCTAGAATATTTCGGAGCTCCCACGCATCTGTTGTGAACCTGCTAACGTAAGTAAATGTATATTTTAAAACAATGCATAGTCACCAGAATGTGTATAGTTATCTGTATTCTTAAAGCACAATATAAAAATATTTAAACGTCAAGCTGTTACTTACCAAAAACGAAAGACGATGCAGTCATAAACGGTACGTAGATACATTTGGTGTGAAGAATGCTATGTGCACAGCACTAACGGATTTCCTCTAGAATATGTTGGAGCCCCCACGCATCTATTGTGAACCTGCTATCGAAATTAAATGTATACATTAATACAATGTATAGTCACCAGAATGTGTATAATTATCGGTATTCTTAAAGGATAATATAAAAATGTTTTAACGTCAAGCTGTTACTTACCAAAAAACGAAAGACAACGCAGTCATCCAATGTACGTGGGTACATTCGGTGTGAAGACTGCTATGGGCACAGCACTAGCGGATTTCTTCTAGAATATGTCGGAGCTCCCACGTATCTCTTGTCAACCTGCTAACGAAATGAAATTTATACATTACCACACACCAAAGTGACCAGAATGTGTATCTTTATCTGTATTTTTAAAAACATAATATAGAAACATTCAAACTTCGAGCTGTTACTCATCAAAAAAAGAAGTATTCTCGGAGTCAACCACTGCACGTAGATACATTCGTTGTAAAGAATGCTATGTGCACAGCACTAGCGGATTTCTTCTAGAATATGTCGGAGCTCCCACGCATCTGTTGTCAACCTGCTAACGAAAGTAATTGTATACGTTAATACAGTGCATAGTCACCAGAATGTGTATAATTATCTGTATTCTTGAAGCATAATGTAAATATATTTAAACGTCAAGTTGTTACTTACGAAAAAACGATAGACGACGCAGTCACAAACGGTACGTAGATACATTCGTTGTGAAGAATGCCATGTGCACAGCACTAGCGGATTTCTTCTAGAATATGTCAGGGCTCCCACGCATCTGTTGTGAACCTGCAAACGAAAGTAAATGTATCCGTTAATACATTGCATAGTCATCAGAATGTGTATAATTATCGGTATTCTTAAAGCATAATATAAAAATAATTAAACGTCAAGGTGTTACTTACCAAAAGCCGAAAGACGACGCAGTCATCCACTGTACGTAGATACATTTGGTGTGAGGAATGCTATGTGCACAGCACTAGCGGATTTTTCTAGAATATGTCGGAACTCCCATGTATCTTGTCAACCTGCTAGCGAAAGGAGATTTATACATTACCACACACCAAAGTCACCAGATTGTGTATCTTTATCTTTATTCTTCAAGCATAATATAGAAATATTTAAAGGTCGAGCTGTTACTTATCAAAAAAAGAAGTAACCACAGAGTCATCCACTGTACGTACATACATTTGCTGTGAAGAATGATATGTGCAAAGCACTAGCGGATTTCTTCTAGAATATGTCGGAGCTCCGATGCCTCTGTTGTGATCCTGCTAAGGAAAATAAATGTATACTTTAATACAATGCATAGTCAACAGAATGTGTATAATTATCGGTAGTCTTAAAGCATTATTTAATAATATTTAAACATCAAGCTGTTACTTACCAAAAAACGAAAGAGGATGCAGTTATAAACGGTACGTAAAAACATTCGGTGTGAAGAACGCTATGTGCACAGCACTAGCGGATTTCTTCTGGAATAAGTCGGAGCTCCCACGCATCAGTTGTGAACCTGCTAACGAAAGTAAATGTATATGTTAATACAATGCATAGTCACCAGAAAGTGTATAATTATCGGTACTATTAAACCACAATATAAAATATTTAAACGTCAAGCTGTTACTTACCAAAAAACGAAAGACGACGCAGTCATAAACGGTATGTAGATACATTCGGTGTGAAGAATGCTATGTGCACAGCACTAGCGGATTTCTTCTAGAATATGTCGGAGCTCCCTCGTATCTCTTGTCAACATGCTAACAAAAGGAAATTTATACATTACCATACACAAACGTCACCAGAATGTGTATCTTTATCTGTATTCTTAAAGCATACTATAGATATATTTAAATGTCGATCTGGTACTTATCAAAAAAACAAGTATCCACTGTGTCATTCACTGTACGTAGACACATACGGTGTGAAGAATGCTATGTGCACAGCACTAGCGCATTTCTTCTATAATATGTCGGAACTCCCACGCATCTGTTGTGCACCCGCTAACGAAAGTAAATGTATAAGTTAATACAATGCATAGCTATCAGCATGTGTATAATTACCGGTATTCTTAAAGCATAATATAAAAATATATAAACGTCAAGCTGTTACTTACCAAAAAACGAAAGACGACGCAGACATCCACTGTACGTAGATACATTCGGTGTGAAGAATGCTATGTGCACAGCACTAGCGGAATTCTCCTAGAATATGTCAGAGCTCCCATGCATCTGTTGTGAAGCTGCTAACGAAAGTAGATGTATACGTTAATACAATGCACAGTCACCAGAATGTGTATAAATATCTGTATTCTCAAAGCATAATATAAAAATATTAAAACGTCACGTTGTTACTTACCAAAAAACGATAGACGACGCAGCCACAAACGGTATGTAGATACATTCGTTGTGAAGAATGCCACGTGCACAGCACTAGCGGATTTCTACTACAATATGTCGGAGCTCCAACGCATCTGTTGTGAACCTGCTAACGAAAGTAAATGAATACGTTAATTCAATGCATAGTCATCAGAATGTAGATAATTATCGGTTTTCTTAAAGCATAATATAAAAATATTTAAACGTCAAGGTATTACTCACCAAAAAACGAAAGACGACACAGTCATCCACTGTACATAGATACATTCGGTGTGAAGAATGCTGTGTGCACAGCACTAGCGGATTTCTTCTAGAATATGTCGGAGCTCCCACGCATCTGTTGTGAACCTGCTAACGAATGTAAATGTATACGTTAATACAGTGCATAGTCACCAGAATGTGTATAATTATCGGTATTCCTAAAGCATAATATAATAATATTTAAACGCCAAGCTGATACTTACCAAAAACGAAAGACGACGCAGTCATCCACTGTACGTAGATACATTCGGTGTGAAGAATGCTATGTGCACAGCACTAGCGGATTTCTTCTAGAATTTGTCGGAGTTCCCACGTATCTCTTGTCAACCTGCTCATGAAAGGAAATTTATACATTACCACACACCAAAGTCACCAGAATGTGTTTCTTTATCTGTATTCTTAAAGCATAATATCGAAATACTTAAATGTCGAACTGTTTCTTATGAAAAAAAGAACTATCCATGGAGTCATCCACTGTACGTAGGTACATTCGGTGTGAATAATGCTATGTGCTCAGCACCAGCGGATTTCTTCTAGAATATTTTGGAGCTCCCACGCAACTGTTGTGAACCTGCTAACGTAAGTAAATGTATATTTTAAAACAATGCATAGTCACCAGAATGTGTATCTTTATCTGTATTCTTAAAGCATAATATCGAAATACTTAAATGTCGAACTGTTTCTTATGCAAAAAGGAAGTATCCATGGAGTCATCCACTGTACGTAGGTACATTCGTTGTGAAGAATTCTATGTGCACAGCACTAGCGGATTTCTTCTAGAATATGTCTGAGCTCCCACGCATCTGTTGTGAACCTGCTAACGAAAGTAAATGTATACGTTAATACAACGCATAGTCATCAGAATGTGTATAATTATCGGTATTCTTAAAGCATAATATAAAAATATTTAAACGTCAAGCTGTTACTTGCCAAAAAACGAAAGGACGACGCAGAAATCCACTGTACGTAGATACATTCGATGTGAAGAATGCTATGTGCACAGAACTAGCGGATTTCTTCTAGAATATGTCAGAGCTCCCACGCATCTGTTGTGAAGCTGCTAACGAAAGTAAATGTATACGTTAATACAATACATAGTCACCAGAATGTGTATAATTATCGGTATTCTTAAAGCATAATTTAAAAATATTAAAACGTCAAGTTGTTACTTACCAAAAAACGATAGACGACGCAGTCACAAACGGTAGGTAGATACATTCATTGTGAAGAATGCCATGTGCACAGCACTAGCAGATTTCTTCTGGAATATGTCAGAGCTCCCTAGCATCTGTTGTGAACCTGCGAACGAAAGTAAATGTATACGTTAATACAATTCATAGTCACCAGAATGTGTATAATTATCGGTATTCTTAAAGCATAATATAAAAATATTTAAACATCAAGCTGTTACTTACCAAAAAACGAAAGAGGATGCAGTCATAAATGGTACGTAAAAACATTCGGTGTGAAGAACGCTATGTGCACAGCACTAGCGGATTTCTTCTGGAATATGTCGGAGCTCCCACACTTCTGTTGTGAACCTGCTAACGATAGTAAAACTATAAGTTAATACAATGAATATTCACCAGAATGTGTATAATTATCTGTAATCTTAAAACAAAATATACAAATATATAAATGTCAAGCTGTTACTTACCAAAAAACGAAAGTCGACGCAGTCGTCCACTGTACGTAGATACATTCGGTATGAAGAATGCTATGTGCAGAGCACTAGCGGAATTCTTCTAGAATATGTTGAACCTCCCACGCATCTGTTGTGAACCTGCTAATGAAAGTAAATGCATACGTTAATACAATGCATAGTCTCCAGAATGTGTATAATTATCGGTATTCCTAAAGCATAATATAATAATATTTAAACGTCCAGCTGTTACTTACCAAAAGCAAAAGACGACGCAGTCATCCACTGTACGTAGATACATTCGGTGTGAAGAATGCTATGTGCAAAGCACTAGCGCATTTCTTCTAGAATGTGTCGGAGCTTCCACGTATCTCTTGTCAACCTGCTAACGAAAGGAAATTTATACATTACCACACACCAAAGTCACCAGAATGTGTATCTTTATCTGTTTTTTTAAAGCATAATATAGAAATATTTAAATGTCGAACTGTTTCTTATCAAATAAGAAGAAGTCACGGAGTCATCCACTGTACGTAGACACATTCGGTGTAAAGAATTCTATGTGCACAGCACTAGCGGATTTCTTCTAGAATATGTCGGAGCTCCCACGCATCTGTTGTGAACCTGCTAACGAAATTAAATGTATATGTTAATACAATGCATAGTCACCAGAAAGTGTATAATTATCGGTTTTCTTATTGCACAATATAAAATATTTAAACGTCAAGCTGTTACTTACCAAAAAACGAAAGACGACGCAGTCATAAATGGTAAGTAGATATATTTGGTGTGAAGAATGCTATGTGCACAGCACTACCGGATTTCATCTAGAATATGTCGGAGCTCCCACGAATCTCTTGTCAACCTGCTAACAAAAGAAAATTTATACATTACCACACACCAAAGTCACCAGAATGTGTATCTTTACCTGTATTCTTAAAGCATAATATAGATATATTTAAATGTCGAGCGGTTTCTTATCAAAAAAAGAAGTATCCACGGAGTAATCCACTGTACGTAGATACATGCGGTGAGAACAATGCTATGTGCATAGCACTAGCGGATTTCTTCTAGAATATGTCGGAGCTCCCACGCATATGTTGTGAAACTGCTAACCAAAGTAAATGTATACAACAATACAATGCATGGTCGCCAGAATGTGTTTAATTATCTGTATTCTTAAAGCATAATATAAAAATATTTAAACGTCAAGCTGTTACTTACCAAAAAACGAAGGCGACGCAGTCATAAACGGTACTTAGATACATTCGGTGTGAAGAATGATATGTGCACAGCACTAGCGGATTTCTTCTAGAATATGTCGGAGCTCCCTCGTATCTGTTGTCAACATGCTAACAAAAGGAAATTTATACATTACCACACACCAACGTCACCAGAATGTGTATCTTTATCTGTATTCTTAAAGCATAATATAGAAATATTTAAATGTCGATCTGGTACTTATCAAAAAAAGAAGTATCCACGGAGTCATTCACTGTACATAGATACATACCGTGTGAAGAATGCTATGTGCACAGCACTATCGGAATTTTTCTAGAATATGTTGGAGTTCCCACGCATCTGTTGTGAACCTGCTAACGAAAGTAAATGTATACGTTAATACAATGCATAATCACCAGAATGTGTATAATTATCGGTATTCTTAAAGCATAAAGTAAAAATTTTTAAACGTCAAGCTGTTACTTACCAAAATACGAAAGACGACGCAGTCATAAACGGTACATAGATACATTCGGTGTGAAGAATTCTATGTGCACAGCACTGGCGGATTTCCTCTAGAATATGTCGGAGCTCCCACGCATCTGTTGTGAACCTGCTAAGGAAAGTAAATGTATACGTTAAAACAATGCATAGTCACCAGAATGTGGATAATTATCGGTATTCATAAAGCATAATATTAAAATATTAAAACGTCAAGGTGTTACTTACCAAAAAACGATAGACGACGCAGTCACAAACGGTACTAATGTACATTCGTTGTGAAGAATGCTATGTGCACAGCACCAGCGCATTTCTTCTAGAATATGTCGGAGCTCCCACGTATCTCTTGTCAACCTGCTAATGAATGGAAATTTATACATTACCACACACCAAAGTCACCAGAATGTGTACCTTTATCATTATTCTTAAAGCATAATATAGAAATATTTAAATGTTGAGCTCTTACTTATCAAAAAAAGAAGTATCCACAGAGTCAACAACTGTACGTAGATACATTCGGAGTGAAGAATGCTATGTGCACAGCACTAGCGGATCTCTTCTAGAATATGTCGGTGCTCCCACGCATCGGTTGTGAACCTACTAACGAAGGTAAATGTATACGTTAATACAATGCATAGTCACCAGCATGTGTATAATTATTGGTATTGTTAAAGCATAATATATAAATATTTAAACGTCAAGCTGTTACTTACCACAAAACGAAAAACGACGCAGTCTTAAACGATAGGTAGATACATTCGGTGTGAAGAATCCTATGTGGACAGCACTAGCAGATTTCTTCTAGAATATGTCGGAGCTCCCACGCATCCCTTGTTCACCTGCAAACGAAAGTAAATGTATACGTTAATCCAATGCATAGTCACCAGAATGCGTATAATTATCGGTATTCTTAAAGCATACTATATAAAAATATTTAAACGTCAAGTTGTTACTTACCAAAAGCTGAAAGACGACGCAGTCATTCACGGTACATAGATACACTCGGTGTGAGGAATGCTATGTGCACAGCACTAGCGGATTTCTTCTAGAATATGTTAGAGCTCCCACGTATCTCTTGTCAACCTGCTAACGAAAGGAAATTTATACATTACCACACACCAAAGTCACCAGAATGTGTATCTTTATCTTTATTCTTAAAGCATAATATAGAAATATTCAAATGTTGAGCTGTTACTTATAAAAAAAAGAAGTATCGACGGAGTCATCGACTGTACGTTGATACATTCGGTGTGTAGAATGTTATGTGCACAGCACTAGCGGATTTCTTCTAGAAAATGTCGGAGCTCCCACGCATCTGTTGTGAACCTGCTAACGAAAGTAAATGCAAACGTTAATACAATGCATAGTCACCAGAATGTGTATAATTATCGGTATTCTTAAAGCATAATATAAAAATATTTAAACGGCAAGCTATTACTTACCAAAAAACGAAAGACGATGCAGTCATCCACTGTACATAGATACATTCGGTGTGAAGAATGCTATGTGCACAGCACTAGCAGATTTCTTCCAGAGTATGTCAGAGCTCCCACGCATCTGTAGTGAACCTGCTAACGAAAGTAAATGTATACGTTAATACAATGCATATTCACCAGAATGTGTAGGATTATCGGTATTCTTAAAGCATAATATAAAAATGTTTAAACGTCAAGCTGTTACTTACCAAAAAACGAAAGACGACGCATTCATCCATTGTACGTTGATACATTCGGGATGAAGTATACTATCTGCACAACACTAGCGGATTTCTTCTAGAATATGTCGGAGCTCCAACGAACCTCTTGTAAACGTGCTAACGGAAGGAGGTTTATACGTTACCACACACCAAAGTAACTAGAATGTATAAATATATCTGTATTCTTAAAGCATAATATAGAAATATTTAAACGTTGAGCTGTTACTTACCAAAAAAACGAAAGACGACGCAGTCATAAACGGTATACAAAAACATTCGGTGTGAAGAATGCTATGTGCACAGCACTAGCGGATTTCTTCTGGAATATGTCGGAGCTCCCATGCATCTGTTGTGAACCTGCTAACGAAAGTAAATGTATACGTTAATTCAATGCAGTCACCAGAATGTGTATAATTATCGGTATTCTTAAAGCATTATATAAAAATATTTAAACGTCAAGCTGTTACTTACCAAAAAACAAAAGACGACGCAGTCATAAACAGAACGTAGATACATTCGGTGTGAAGAATGCTATGTGCACAGCACTAGCGGATTTCTTCTAGAATATGTCGGAGCTCGCACGCATCTGTAGTGAAGCTGCTAACGAAAGTAAATGCATATGTTAATACAATGCATAGTCACCAGAATGTGTTTAATTATCGGTATTCTTAAACCATAATATAAAAATATTTAAACGTCAAGCTGTTACTTACCAATAAACGAAAGACGACGCAGTCATAAACGATATACATAGATACATTCGGTGTGAAGAATGCTATGTGCACAGCACTAGCGGAATTCTTCTAGAATATGTCGGAGCTCCTACGCATCTGTAGTGAACCTTCTAACGAAAGTAAATGTATACGTTAATACTATGCATAGTCACCAGACTGTGTATTATTATCGGTATTCTTAGTGCATTATATAAAAATATTTAATTGTCAAGCAGTTACTTACCAAAAAACGGAAGACGACGCAGTCATCCACTGTACGTAGATACATTCGGTGTGAAGAACGCTATGTGCACAGCACTAGTGGATTTCTTCTAGAATATGTCGGAGCTCCCACGCATCTGTTCTGAACCTGATAATGAAAGTAAATGTATACGTTAATACAATGCATAGTCACCAGAATCTCTATTATTATCGGTATAATATAAAAATATTTAAACGTCAAGCTGTTACTTACCAAAAAACGAAAGATAACGCAGTCATCCACTGTACATAGTTACATTCTGTGTGAAGAATTCTTTCACGGAGTCATCCACTGTACGTAGATACATTCGGTGTGAAAAATGCTATGTGCACAGCACTAGTGGTTTTCTTCTAGAAAATGTCAGAGCTCCCACGCATCTGTTGTGAACCTGCTAACGAAAGTAAATGTATACGTTAATACAATGCATAGTCACCAGAATGTGTAGAATTATCGGTATTCTTAAAGCATAACATAAAAATATATAAATGTCAAGCTGTTACTTACCAAAAAACGAAAGACGACGTAGACATCCACTGTACGTACAAACATTCGGTGTCAAGAACTTGAAGCTGTTACTTACCAAAAAACAAAAGACGACGCAGTCATCCACTGTACGTAGATACATTCAGTTTGAAGAATGCTATGTGCACAGCACTAGCGGATTTCTTCTAAAATATGTCGGAGCTCCCTCGCATCTGTGTGAACCTGCTAACGAAAGTAAATGTATACGTTAATACCATGCATAAACACCAGAATGTGTATGATTATCGGTATTCTTGAAGCATAATATAAAAATATTTAAACGTCATGCTGTTACTTACCAAAAAACGAAAGACGACGCAGTCATCTACTGTACGTAGATACATCCGGTGAGAAGAATGCTATGTGCACAGCACTAGCGGATTTCTTCTAGAATATGTCGGAGCTCCCACGTATCTGTTGTCAACCTGCTAACGAAAGGAAATTTATACATTACCACACAATAAATCACCAGAATGTGTATCGTTATCTGAATTCTTAAAGCATAATATAGAAATATTTAAACGTTGAGCTGTTACTTACCAAAAAAACGAAAGACGACGCAGTCATAAACGGTACGTAGATACATTCGGTGTTAAGAATGCTATGTGCACAGCACTAGCGGTTTTTTCTAGAATTTGTCGGATCTCCTACGCATCTGTTGTGAACCTGCTAACAAAGGTAAGTGTATACGTTAATACAATGCATAGTCATCAGAATGTGTATAATTCTCGCTATTCTCAAAGAATAATATAAAAATATTTAAACATCAAGCTGTTACTCCCCAAAAAACGAAAGATGACGCAGTCATAAACGGTACGTAGATATGTTAGGTTTGAAGAATGCTATGTGCACAGCACTAGCGGATTTCTTCTAGAATATGTCGGAGCTCCCACGCATCTGTTGTGAACCTGCTATCGAAAGTAAATGTATACGTTAATACAATGCATAGTCACCAGAATCTGTATAATTATCGGTATTCCTAAAGCATAATATAAAAATATTTCAACGTCAAGCTGTTACTTACCAATATACGATTGACGACACAGTCATCCACTGTACGTAGATACATTCAGTGTGAAGAATGCTATGTGCACAGCACTAGCGGATTTCTTCTAGAATATGTCTGAGCTCCCACGTATCACTTGTCAACCTGCTAACGAAAGGAAATTTATACATTACCACACACCAAAGTCACCAGAATGTGTATCTTTATCTGTATTCCTAAAGCATAATATAGAAATATTTAAACGTCGAGCTGTTAGTTATCAAAAAAAGAAGTATCCACGGAGTCATCCCTGTACGTAGATACATTCGGTGTGAAGATTGCTATGTGCACAGCACTAGCGGATTTCTTCTGGAATATGTTGGAGTTCCCACGCATCTGTTGTGAACCTGCTAACGAAAGTAAATGTATAAGTTAATACAATGCATAGTCACCAGAATGTGTATAAGTATCGGTATTCTTAAAACATAATATAAAAATATTTAAACGTCAAGATGTTACTTCCAAAAAACTAAAGACGACGCAGTCAAACTGTACGTAGATACATTCGGTGGAAGAATGCTTTGTGCACAGCACAAGCGGATTTCTTCTAGAATATGTCGGAGCTCCCACGTATCTCTTGTCAACCTGCTAACGAAAGGAAATTTATACATTACCACACACCAAAGTCACCAGAATGTGTAACTTTATCATTATTCTTAAAGCATAATATAGAAATATTTAAATGTTGAGCTCTTACTTATACAAAAAAAGAAGTATCCACAGAGTCAACCACTGTACGTAGATACATTCGGAGTGAAGAATGCTATGTGCACAGCACTAGCGGATTTCTTCTAGAATATGTTGGAGCTCCCATGCATCTGTTGTGAACCTGCTAACGAAAGTAAATGTATACGTTAATACAATGCATAGTCACCAGAATGTGTATAATTATCGCTATTCTTAAAGAATACTATAAAAATATTTAAACCTCAATCTGCTACTTACCAAAAAACGAAAGACGACGCAGTCATAAACGGTACTTAGATACAATCGGTGTGAAGAATGCTATGTGCACTGCACTTGCGGATTGCTTCTAGAATATGTCAGAGCTCCCACGCATCTCTTATGAACCTGCTAACGAAAGTAAATGTATACATTAATACATTGCATAATCACAACAATATGTAAAATTATCGGTATTCTTAAAGCATAATATAAAAATATTTAAATGTCAAGCTGTTACTTACCAAAAAACGAAAGACGACGCAGTCATCCACTGTACGTAGATACATTCGGTGTGAAGATTGATATGTGCACAGAACTAGCGGTTTTCTTGTAGAACATATTGGAATTCCCACGCATCTGTTGTGAACCTGCTAACGAAAGTAAATATATACGATAATACAATGCATAGTCACCAGTATGTGTATAATTATCGGTATTCTTAAAGCATAATATAATAATATTTAAACGTCAAGCTGTTACTTACCAAAAAACGAAAGACGACACAGTCATCCACTGTACGTAGATACATTCGGTGTGAAGAATGATATGTGCACAGCACTAGCGGATTTCTTCTAGAATATGTCGGAGCTCCCACGCATCTGTTGTTAACCTGCTAACGAAAGTAAATGTATACGTTAATTCAATGCATAGTCACCAGAATGTGTATAATTATCGGTATTCTTAATGCATAATATAAAAATATTTAAACCTCAAGCTGTTACTTACCAAAAAACGAAAGACGACACAGTCATAAACGGTAATTAGATACATTCGGTGTGCAGAATGCTATGTACACAGTACTAGCGGATTTCTTCTAGAATATGTCGGACCTCCCACACATCTGTTGTGAACCTGCTAACGAAAGTAAATGTATACGTTAATACAATGCATAGTCACCAGAATGTCTATAATTATCCTTATTCTTAAAGCATAATATAAAAATATTTAAACGTCAAGCTCTTACTTTCCAAAACACGAAAGACGACGCAGTCATAAACGGTACGTAGATACATTCAGTGTGAAGAATGCTATGTGCACAGCACTAGCGGATTACTTCTACAATATGTCAGAGGTCCCACGCATCTGTCGTGAACCTGCTAACGAAAGTAAATGTATACGTTACTACAATGCATAGTCACCATAATGTGTATAATTATTGGTGTTCTTAAAGGATAATATAAAAATATTTAAACGTCAAGCTGTTACTTACAAAAAAACGAAAGACGACGCAGTCATCCACTGTACGTAGATACTTTCGGTGTGAAGAATGATATGTGCACAGCACTAGCGGATTTCTTCTAGAATATGTCGGAGCTCCCACGCATCTGTTGTGAACCTGCTAACGAAAGTAAATGTATACATTAATTCAATGCATAGTCACCACAATGTGAATAATTATCGGTATTCTTAATGCATAATATAAAAATATTTAAACGTCAAACTGTTACTTACAAAAAAACGAAAGACGACGCAGTCATCCACTGTACGTAGATACATTCGGTGTGAAGAATGCTATGTGCACAGCACTAGCGGATTTCTTCTAGAATATTTCGGAGCTCCCACGTATCACTTGTCAACCTGCTAACGAAAGGAAATTTGTACATTACCACACACCAAAGTCACCAGAATGTGTATCTTTATCTGTATTTTTAAGGCATAATATAAAAAAATTTAAGCGTCAAACTGTGTCTTATCAAAAATAGAAGAATCCACGAAGTCATCCACTGTATGTAGATAATTTCGGTGTGAAGAATTCCATGTGCGCAGCACTAGCGGATTTCTTCTAGAATATGTTGGAGGTCCCACGCATCTGTTTTGAACCTGCTAACGAAGTAAATGTGTACGTTGATACAATGCATACTCACCTGAATGTGTATAGTTATCGGTAATCTTAAAGCCTAATATAAAAATATTTAAACGTCAAGTTGTTACTTACCATATAACGAAACACGACGCTGTCATAAACTGTACGTACATACATTCGGTGTGAAGAATGCTATGTGCACAGCACTAGCGGATTTGTTCTAGAATATGTCGGAGCTCCCACGCATCTGTTGTGAACCTGCTAACGAAAGTAAATGTATACAATAATACAATGCATAGTCACCAGAATGTAAATAATTATCGGTATTCTTAAAGCATAATATAAAAATATTTAAACGTCAAGCTGTTACTTACCAAAAAACGAAAGACGATGCAGTCATCCAATGTACGAAGATACATTCGGCGTGAAGAATGCCATGTGCACAGCACAAGCGGATTTTTTCTAGAATATGTCGGAGCTCCCTCGTATCTCTTGTCAACCTGCTAACGAAAGGAAATTTATACATTACCACACACCAAAGTCACCAGAATATGTATCTTTATCTGTATTCTTAAAGCATAATATAGTAATATTTAATCGTCCAGCTGTTACTTATCAAAAAAAGAAGTAGCCACGGAGTCATCAACTGTACGTATAAACATTCGGTGTGAAGAATGCTATGTTCACAGCACTAGCGGATTTCTTCTAGAATATGTCGGAGCTCCAATGTATCTCTTGACAACCTGCTAACATAAGGAAATTGATACATTACCACACACCAAATCACCAGAATGTGTATCTTTATCTGTATTCTTAAAGCATAATATAGAAATATTTAAATAACGAGCTGTTACTTATCAAAATAACAAGTATCCTCGGAGTCATCCACTGTACGTAGATACATTCGGTGTGAAGAATTCCATGTGCACAGCACTTGCGGATTTCTTCTAGAATATCTCGAAGCTCCCACGCATCTCTTGTGAACCTGCTAACGAAAGTAAATGTATATGTTAATACAATGCGAAGTCACCAGAATGCCTATAATTAACGGTATTCTTAAAGCATAATATAAAAATATTAAAACGTCAAGCTGTTACTTACCAAAAAACGAAAGACGACGCAGTCATCTACTGTACGTAGAAACATTCGGTGTGAAGAATGCTATGTGCACAACACTAGTGGATTTCTTGTGGAATATGTTGGAGCTCCCACGCATCTGTTGTTAACCGGCTAACGAAAGTAAATGTATACGTTAATACAATGCATAGTCACCAGAATGTGTATAATTATCTGTTTCTTAAAGCATAATATAAAAATATTTAAACGTCAAGCTGTTAAATACCAAAAAACGATAGACGACACAGTCATCCACGGTACGTAGATACATTCGGTGTGAAGAATGCTATGTGCACAGCACTAGCGGATTTCTTCTAGAATATGTCGGAGATCCCAAGCATCTGTTGTGAACCTGCTAACGAAACAAAATGTATACGTTAATACAATGCATAGTCATCAGAATGTGTATAATTATCGGTGTTCTTAAAGCATAATATAAAAATACTTAAACGTCAAGCTGTTACTTACCAAATAACGAAAGACGACGCTGTTATAAACTGTACGTAGATACTTTCGGTGTGAAGAATTATTTATGCAGTGCACTAGCGGTTTTCTTCTAGAATACGTCAGTGCTGTCTCACATCGCACGTCATCCTGCTAACGAAAAAAATGTATACATTAGGACACTGCAAAGTCACCAGAATGTGTAACATTATCTGTATTCTTAAAGCATAATATAAAAGTTTTTTACCATCGAGCTTCTACTTACCAAAAAACGAAATACGACGCAGACATCCACTGTACTTAGATACATTCGGTCTGAAGAATGCTATGTGCACAGCACTAGCGGATTTCTTCTAGAATATATCGAAGCTCCCACGTATCTCTTGTTAACCTGCTAACCTGCTAACACATAGATGCATTCGGTGTGAATAATGCTATGTACACAGCACTAGCGGATTTCTTCTAGAATATGTCGGAGCTCCCACGCATCTCTTGTCAACATGCTAACGAAAGGAAATTTATACATTACCACACTCAAAGTCACCATAATGTGTATCTTTATCTGTATTCTTAACGAATAATATAAAAATATTTAAGCGTCGAGCTGTTACTCATCAAAAGATGAAGTATCCACGGAGTCATCCACTGTACGTAGATACATTCGGTGTGAAGAATGCTATATGCACAGCACTAGCGGATTTCTTCTAGAATATGTCGGAGCTCCCACACATCTCTTGTCAACCTGCTAACGAAAGGAAATTTATACATTGGGACACTCCATAGTCACCAGAAAATGTATAATTATCGCTATTCTTATAGCATAATATAACAATATTTAAACGCCAAGCTGTTACTTACCACAGAACGAAATACGACGCAGTCATCCACTGTACATAGATATATTCGGTGTGAAGAATGCTATGTGCACAGCACTAGCGGATTTCTTCTAGAATATGTCGGAGCTCCCACGTGTCTCTTGTCAACCTGCTAACGATAGAAAATTTCTACATTACCACACACCAAAGTCACCAGAATGTGTATCTTTATCTTTATTCTTAAAACATAATATAGAAATATTTAAACGTCGAGCTGTTACTTATCAAAAAAAGAAGTATCCACGGAGTCATCCACTGTACGTAGATACATTCGGTGTGAAGAATGCTATGTTCATGGAACTAGCGGATTCCTTCTAGAATATGTCGCAGCTCTCACACATCTCTTGTCAACCTGCTAACGAAAGGAAATTTATACATTGGGACACTCCATAGTCACCAGAATGTGTATAATTATGGCTCTTCTTAAAGCATAATAAAGTAATATTTAAACGTCAAGCTGTTACTTACCAAAAAACGAAATACGATGCAGTCATCCACTGTACGTAGATACATCGGTGTGAAGAATGCTATGTGCAGAGCACTAGCGGATTTCTTCTAGAATATGTCGGGGCTCCCACACATCTCTTGTCAACCTGCTAAAGAAAGGATATTATTACATTGGTACACTCCATAGTCGCCAGAATGTGTATAATTATCGCTATTCTTAAAGCATAATATAAAAATATTTAAACTTCAAGCTGTTCCTTACCAAAATACGAAATACGACGCAGTCATCCACTGTACGTCGATACATTCGGTGTGAAGAATGCTATGTGCACAGCACTAGCGGATTTCTTCCAGAATATGTCGGTGCTCCCACGGATCTGTAGTCAACCTGCTAACGAAAGTAAATTAATAAGTTAATACACTCCATAGACACAAGAATGTGTATAATTATCGGTATTCTTAAAGCATAATATAAAATTATTTAATCGTCGAGCTGTTACTTACCAAAAAACGAAAGACGTCGCAGTCATATTCGGTACGTAGATACATTCGGTGTGAAGAATGCTATGTGCACAGCACAAGCGGATTTCATCTAGAATATGTCCGTGCTCCCACGCATCTCTTGTCAACCTGCTAACGAAAGAAAATGTATACATTAGGACACTCCAAAAACGCCAGAATGTGTTACATTATCTGTATTCTTAAAGGTATATATAAATTTTTGTCCATCGCGCTGTTACTTACCAAAAACGAAATACGACGCAGTCATCCACTGTGCGTAGATGCATTCAGTGTGAAGAATGCTATATGCACAGCATTAGCGGATTTCTTCTAGAATATGTCGGAGCACCCACGCATCTCTTGTCAACCTGCTAACGAATGGAAATTTAAACATTAGGACACTAAATCGTAACCAGAAAGTGTATAGTTATCGGTATTCTTTAAGAATCATATAAAAATTTATAAACGTCGACCAGTTACTTACTAAAAAACGAAAGACCGACGCAAATGTATTCTGTTCTTAGATACATTCGGTGTGAAAAATGCTATGTGCACAGCACTAGCGGATTTCTTATAGAATATGTCGCAGCTCTCTCTCATCTCTTGTCATCCTGCTAATGAAAGAAAATGTATACATTAGGACACTGCAAAGTCACCAGAATGAGTAACATTATCTGTATTCTTAAAGCTTAATATAAAAATTTTTTACCATCGAGCTGTTACTTACCAAAAATCGAAATACGACGCAGTCATCCACTGTACGTAGAATCATTCGGTGTGAAGAATGCTATATGCACAGCGCTAGCGGTTTTCTTCTAGAATAAGTCGGTGCTCCTACGCAACTCTTGTAAACCTGCTAACGAAAGTAAATGTATACATTAGGACACTCCATAGTCACCAGAATGTGTATAATTGTCGGTATTCTTAAAGCATAACATAAAAATATTTTAACGTCGAGCTGTCAGTTACCAAAAAACGAAAGACCGACGCAGTCATAAACTGTACGTAGATACATTCAGTGTGAAGAATGCTATATGCACAGCGCTAGCTGTTTTCTTCTACAATAAGTCGGTGCTCCTACGCAACTCTTGTAAACCTGCTAACGAAAGTAAATGTATACATTAGGACACTCCATAGTCACCAGAATCTGTATAATTATCGGTATTCTTAAAGCATAACACAAAAATATTTTAACGTCGAGCTGTCAGTTACCAAAAAACGAAAGCCCGACACAGTCAAAAACTGTACGTAGATACATTCAGTGTGAACAATGCTATGTGCACTGCACTAGCGGATTTCTTCTAGAATATGTCGCTGCTCTCTCTCATCTCTTGTCATCCTGCTAAGGAAAGAAAGTGTATACATTAGTACACCGCAAAGTCAACAGAATGTGTAAAATTATCTGTATTCTTAAAGCATAATAGAAAAATTTTTGACCATCGAGCTGTTTCTTACCAAAAAACGAAATACGACGCAGTCATCCACTGTACGAAGATACCTTCTGTGTGAAGAATACAATGCGCACAGCACTAGCGGATTTCTTCTAGAATATGTCGCAGCTCTTTCACATCTCTTGTCATCCTGCTAACGCAAGAGAATGTATACATTAGGACACTGCAAAGTCACCAGAATGTGTAACATCATCAATATTCTTAAAGCATAATATAAAAATTTTTGACCACCGAGCTGTTACTCACCAAAAAACGAAATACGACGCAGTCATCCACTGTACGCAGGTACATTCTGTGTGAAGAATGATATGAGCAAAGCACTAGCGGTTTTCTTCTAGAATATGTCGGTGCTCCCACGTAACTGTTGTCAACCTAATAACGAAAAAAAAATGTATACATTAACACACTCCATAGTCACCTGAATGTGTACATTATCTGTATTCTTAAAGCATAATATAAAAATATTTAAACGTCGTGCTGTTGCTTACCAACAAACGAAACATCGACATAGTCATAAACTGTACGTAGATACATTCGGTGTGAAGAATGCTATGTGCACAGCACTACCGGTTTTCTTCTAGAATATGTCGGTGCTCTAACGCATCTCTTGTCAACATGCTAACGAAAGGAAATTTATTCATTACGACACTCCAAAATCACCAGAATGTGTATCGATATCTGTATTCTTAAAGCATAATATAAAAATATATATACATCGAATTGTTCCTTACAAAAAACGAAATACGATGCAGTCATCCACTGTACGTAGATACATTCGGTGTGAAAAATAATATGTGCACAGCACTAGCGGTTTTCTTCTAGAATATGTCGGTGCTCCCACGCATATCTTGTCAACATGCTAACGAAAGGAAAATTATACAATTACCACACATCAATGTCGCCAGAATGTGTATCATTATCGAAAAGAAATATATACAATTACCACACCCCAATGTCGCCAGAATGTGTATCGTTATCTGCTTTCTCAAAGCATAATATAATATTATTTAAACATAGAGCTGTTACTTATCAAAAAAAGAAATATCCACGCAGTCATCCACTGTACGTAGATACATTCGGTGTGAAGAATGCTATGTGCACAGCACTAGCGGATTTCTTCTAGAATATGTCGCTACCCTCTCCTATTTGTTGTGAACCTGCTAACGAAGCAAAATGTATACATTAAAACACTCCAAAGTCATCAGAATGTGTATCATAATCTGTATTCTTCAAGCATAATATAAAAGTATTTAAACATCGAGCTGTTACTTACCAAAAAACGAAAGACCGACGCAGTCATAAACTGTACGTAGATACATTCGGTGTGAAGAATGCTATGTGCACAGCACTAGCGGATTTCTTCTAGAATATGTCGGAGGTCCCACGAATCTGTTGTGAACCTGCTAACGAAAGTAAATGTATACGTTAATACAATGCATAGTCACCAGAATGTGTATAATTATCGGTATTATTAAACCATAATATAAAAATATTTAAACGTCAAGCTGTTACTTACCAAAAAACGAAAGATGACGCAGTCATCCACTGTACGTAGATACATTCGGTGTGAAGAATGCTATGTGCACAGCACTAGCGGATTTCTTCTAGAATATGTCGGGGCTCCCACGCATCTGTTGTGAACCTGCTAATGAAAGTAAATGTATACGTTAATACAATGTATAGTATCCAGAATGTGTATAATTATCCGTATTCTTAAAGCATAATATAAAAATATTTAATAAATAAAAATAAATGAACTGTACGTAGATACATTCGGTGTGAAGAATTCTTTGTGCAGAACACTAGCGGCTTTCTTCTAGAATATGTCGGAGATCCCACGCATCTGTTGTGAACCTGCTAACGAAAGAAAATGTATACGTTAATACAATGCATAGTCACCAGAATGTGTATAATTATCGGTATTCTTAAAGAATAATATAAAAATATTTAAACGTCAAGCTGTTATTTATCAAAAAACGAAAGACGACGCAGTCATCCACTGTACGTAGATACATTCGGTGTGAAGAATGCTATGTGCACAGCACTAGCGGATTTCTTCTAGAATATGTCGGAGCACCCACGCATCTGTTGTGAACCTGCTAACGAAAGTAAATGTATACGTTAATACAATGCATAGTCTCCAGAACGTGTATAACTTTCGGTATTCTTAAAGTAAATTATAAAAATATTTAAACATCAAGCTGTTACTTACCAAAAAACGAAAGACGACGCAGTCAATCACTGTACGTAGATATATTCGGTGTTAAGAATGCTATGTGCACAGCACTATCGAATTTCTTCTAGAATATGTCGGAGATCCCACGCATCTGTTATGAACCTGCTAACGAAAGTAAATTTCTACGTTAATACAATGAATAGTCACCAGAACGTGTATAATTATCGACATTCTTAAAGCATAATACAAAAATATTTAAACGTCAAGCTTTTACTTACCAAAAACCGAAAGACGACGCAGTCATAAACGGAACGTAGATACATTCGGTGTTAAGAATGCTATGTGCAAAGCACTATCGGAATTCTTCTAGAATACCTGGGAGCTCCCACGCATCTATTGTGAACCTGCTAACGAAAGTAAATGTATACGTTAATACAATGCATAGTCACCAGAATCTGTGTAATTATCGGTATTCTTAAAGCATAATATAAAAATGTTTAAACGTCAAGCTGTTACTTACCAAAAAACGAAACACGACGCAGTCATAAACGATACGTAGATACAATTGGTGTTAGGAATGCTATGTGCACAGCACTAGCAGATTTCTTCTAGAATATGTCGAAGCTCCCACGCATCTGTTGTGAACCTGCTACCGAAAGTAAATGTATACGTTAATACAATGCATAGTCACCAGAATGTGTATAATTATCGGTATTCTTAAAGCATAATATAAATATATTTAAACGTCAAGCCGTTACTTACCAAAAAACGAAAGACGACGCAGTCTTCCACTGTACGTAGATACATTCGGTGTGAAGAATGCTATGTGCACAGCACTACAGGATTTCCTCCAGAATATGTCGAAGAACCTACACATGTGTTGTGAACCTTTTAACGAAAGTAAATGTATACGTTAATACAATGCATCGTTTCCAGAATGTGTATAACTATCGGTATTCTTAAAGTATAATTTGAAAATATTTAAACGTCAAGCTGTAACTTATCAAAAAACGAAAGACGACGCAGTCATCCACTGTACATAGATACATTCGGTGTGAAGAATGCTATGTGCACAGCACTAACGGTTTACTTGTAGAATATGTCGGAGCTCCCACGCATCTGTTGTGAACCTGCTAACGAAAGTAAATGTATACATTAACACAATGCATAGTCACCAGAATGTGGATAATAATCGGTATTATTAAAGCATAATATAAAAATATTTAAACGTCAAGCTGTTACTTACCAAAAAACGAAAGACGACGCAGTCATCCACTGTACGTAGATACATTCGGTATGAAGAATGCTATGTGCACAGCTCTAGCGGATTTCTTCTAGAATATGTCGGAGCTCCCACGCATCTGTTGTGAACCTGCTAACGAAAGTAAATGTACACGTTAATACAATGCATAGTCTCCAGAATGTGTATAATTATCGGTATTCTTAAAGCATAATATGAAAATTTTTGACCATCGCGCTGTTACTTACAAACGAACGAAATACGACGTAGTCATCCACGGTACGTAGATACATTCGGTGTGAAGAATGCTATGTGCACAGCACTAGCGGATTTCTTCTAGAATATGTCGGAGCTCCCCGCATCTCTTGTCAACATGCTAATGAAGGGAAATTTATACATTACAACACACCAAAATTACCTTAATGTGTATTTTTATCTGTATTCTTAAAGCATAATATAAAAAAATTTAAACGTCGAGCTGCTACTTATCAAAGAAAGAAATATCCACAGAGTCATCCACTGTACATAGATACATTCGGTGTGAAGAATGCTATGTGCACAGCACTAGCGGATATCTTCTAGAATTAGTCGGAGCTCCCAAGCATCTGTTGTGAACCTGCTAACGAAATTAATGTATACATTAATACAATGCATAGTCGCTAGAATGTGTATAATTATCGGTATTCTTAAAGCATAATATAAAAATATTTAAACGTCAAGCTGTTACTTAGCAAAAACCGAAAGACGACGCCGTAATCCACTGTACGTAGATACATTCGGTGTGCAGAATGCTATGTGCACAGCACTAGCGGATTTCTTCTAGACTGTGTCGGAGCTCCCACGCAGCTGTGGTGAACCTGCTAACGAAATTAAATGTACACATTAATACAATGCATAGTCACCACAATGTGTATAATTTTCGATTTTCTTAAAGCATAATATAAAAGTATTTAAACGTCAAGCTATTACTTACCAAAAAACGAAAGACGACGCAGTCTTCCACTGTACGTGGATACATTCGGTGTGAAGAATGCTATGTGCACAGCGCTAGCGGATTTCTTCTATATTATGTCGGAGCTCCCAGGCATCTGCTGTGAACCTGCTAACGAAAGTAAATTTATACGTTAATACAATGCATAGTCACCAGAACGTGTATAATTATCGACATTCTTAAAGCATAATATAAAGATATTTAAACGGCAAGCTGTTACTTACCAAAAAACGAAAGACGACGCAGTCATAAACGGTACGTAGATCCATTCGGTGTGAAGAATGTTATGTGCCCAGCACTAGCGAATGTCTTCTACAATATGTAGGAGCTCCCACGCATCTGTTGTGAACCTGCTAACGAAAGTAACTGTATACATCAATACAATGCATAGTCACCAGGATGTGTATAATTATCGGTATTCTTAAAGCATTATATAAAAATTTTTCACCATCGTGCTGTAACTTACCAAAGAACGAAATTCGATGCAGTCATCCACTGTACGTAGATACATTCTGTGTGAAGAATGCTATGTGCACAGCACTAGCGGATTTCTTCTTGAATATGTTGGAGCTCCCACGCGTCTGTTGCGAACCCGCTAACGAAAGTAAATGTATACGTTAAGATAATGCATAGTCACCAGACTGTATATAATTATCGGTATTCTTAAAGCATAATATAAAAATATTTAAACGTCAAGCTGTTACTTAGCAAAAAACGAAAGACCACGCAGTTATCCACTGTACGTAGATACATTCGGTGTGCAGAATGCTATGTGCAAAGCACTAGCGGATTTCTTCTAGACTGTGTCGGAGCTCCCACGCATCTATTGTGAACCTGCTAACGAAATTAAATGTACACATTAATACAATGCATAGTCACCAGAATGTGTATAATTATCGGTATTCTTAAAGCATAATTTAAAAGTATTTAAACGTCAAGCTATTACATACCAAAAGACAAAAGACGACGCAGTCTTCCACTGTACGTAGATACATTCGGTGTGAAGAATGCTATGTGCTCAGCACTAACGGATTTCTTCTAGAATATTTCGGAGCTCCCACGCATCTGTTGTGAACCTGCTAACGTAAGTAAATGTATATTTTAAAACAATGCATAGTCACCAGAATGTGTATAATTATCTGTATTCTAAAAGCACAATATAAAAATAATTAAACGTCAAGCTGTTACTTACCAAAAACGAAAGACGACGCAGTCATAAACGGTACGTAGATACATTCGGCGTGAAGAATGCTACATGCACAGCACTAGCGGATTTCTTCTACAATATGTCAGAGCTCCCACACATCTGTTGTGTACCTGCTAACGAAAGTAAATGTATACGTTAATACAATGCATAGTCATCAGAATGTGTATAATTATCGGTATTCTTAAAGCATAATATAAAAATATTTAACGTCAAGCTGATACTTACAAAAAAACGAAGGACGACGCAGACATCCACTGTACGTAGATACATTCGGTGTGAAGCATGCTATGTGCACAGCACTAGCGGATTTCTTCTAGAATATATCAGAGCTCCCACGCATCTGTTGTGAAGCTGCTACCGAAAGTATATGTATACGTTAATACAATTCATAGTCACCAGAATGTGTATAATTATCGGTATTCTTAAAGCATAGTATAAAAATATTAAAACGTCAAGTTGTTACTTACGAAAAAACGATAGACGACGCAGTCACAAACGGTACGTAGATACATTCCTTGTGAAGAATGCCATGTGCACAGCACTAGCGGATTTCTTCTAGAATATGTCAGGGCTCCCACGCATCTGTTGTGAACCTGCAAACGAAAGTAAATGTATCCGTTAATACATTGCATAGTCATCAGAATGTGTATAATTATAGGTATTCTTAAAGCATAATATAAAAATAATTAAACGTCAAGGTGTTACTTACCAAAAGCCGAAAGGCGACGCAGTCATCCACTGTACGTAGATACATGTGGTGTGAGGAATGCTATGTGCACAGCACTAGCGGATTTCTCCTAAATTATGTCGGAGCTCCCATGTATCTTGTCAACATGCTAACGAAAGGAGATTTATACATTACCACACACCAAAGTCACCAGATTGTGTATCTTTATCTTTATTCTTCAAGCATAACATAGAAATATTTAAAGGTCGAGCTGTTACTTATCAAAAAAAGAAGTAACCACAGAGTCATCCACTGTACGTACATACATTTGCTGTGAAGAATGATATGTGCAAAGCACTAGCGGATTTCTTCTAGAATATGTCGGAGCTCCGATGCCTCTGTTGTTATCATGCTAAGGACAATAAATGTATACATTAATACGATGCATAGTCAACAGAATGTATATAATTATCGGTAGTCTTAAAGCATTATTTAAAAATGTTTAAAGATCAAGCTGTTAATTACCAAAAAACGAAAGAGGATGCAGTTATAAACGGTACGTAAAAACATTCGGTGTGAAGAACGCTATGTGCACAGCACTAGCGGATTTCTTCTAGAATATGTCGGAGCTCCCTTATATCTCTTGTCAACCTGCTCACGAATGGAAATTTATACATTACCACACACCAAAGTCACCAGAATGTGTATCTTTATCTGTATTCTTAAAGCATAATATCGAAATATTTAAATGTCAAACTGTTTCTTATCAAAAAAAGAAGTATACATGGAGTCATCCACTGTACGTAGATACATTCGGTGTGAAGAATGCTATGTGCTCAGCACTAACGGAATTCTTCTAGAATATTTCGGAGCTCCCACGCATCTGTTGTGAACCTGCTAACGTAAGTAAATGTATATTTTAAAACAATGCATAGTCACCAGAATGTGTATAGTTATCTGTATTCTTAAAGCACAATATAAAAATATTTAAACGTCAAGCTGTTACTTACCAAAAACGAAAGACGATGCAGTCATAAACGGTACGTAGATACATTTGGTGTGAAGAATGCTATGTGCACAGCACTAACGGATTTCCTCTAGAATATGTTGGAGCCCCCACGCATCTATTGTGAACCTGCTATCGAAATTAAATGTATACATTAATACAATGTATAGTCACCAGAATGTGTATAATTATCGGTATTCTTAAAGGATAATATAAAAATGTTTTAACGTCAAGCTGTTACTTACCAAAAAACGAAAGACAACGCAGTCATCCAATGTACGTGGGTACATTCGGTGTGAAGACTGCTATGGGCACAGCACTAGCGGATTTCTTCTAGAATATGTCGGAGCTCCCACGTATCTCTTGTCAACCTGCTAACGAAATGAAATTTATACATTACCACACACCAAAGTGACCAGAATGTGTATCTTTATCTGTATTTTTAAAAACATAATATAGAAACATTCAAACTTCGAGCTGTTACTCATCAAAAAAAGAAGTATTCTCGGAGTCAACCACTGCACGTAGATACATTCGTTGTAAAGAATGCTATGTGCACAGCACTAGCGGATTTCTTCTAGAATATGTCGGAGCTCCCACGCATCTGTTGTCAACCTGCTAACGAAAGTAATTGTATACGTTAATACAGTGCATAGTCACCAGAATGTGTATAATTATCTGTATTCTTGAAGCATAATGTAAATATATTTAAACGTCAAGTTGTTACTTACGAAAAAACGATAGACGACGCAGTCACAAACGGTACGTAGATACATTCGTTGTGAAGAATGCCATGTGCACAGCACTAGCGGATTTCTTCTAGAATATGTCAGGGCTCCCACGCATCTGTTGTGAACCTGCAAACGAAAGTAAATGTATACGTTAATACATTGCATAGTCATCAGAATGTGTATAATTATCGGTATTCTTAAAGCATAATATAAAAATAATTAAACGTCAAGGTGTTACTTACCAAAAGCCGAAAGACGACGCAGTCATCCACTGTACGTAGATACATTTAGTGTGAGGAATGCTATGTGCACAGCACTAGCGGATTTTTCTAGAATATGTCGGAACTCCCATGTATCTTGTCAACCTGCTAGCGAAAGGAGATTTATACATTACCACACACCAAAGTCACCAGATTGTGTATCTTTATCTTTATTCTTCAAGCATAATATAGAAATATTTAAAGGTCGAGCTGTTACTTATCAAAAAAAGAAGTAACCACAGAGTCATCCACTGTACGTACATACATTTGCTGTGAAGAATGATATGTGCAAAGCACTAGCGGATTTCTTCTAGAATATGTCGGAGCTCCGATGCCTCTGTTGTGATCCTGCTAAGGAAAATAAATGTATACTTTAATACAATGCATAGTCAACAGAATGTGTATAATTATCGGTAGTCTTAAAGCATTATTTAATAATATTTAAACATCAAGCTGTTACTTACCAAAAAACGAAAGAGGATGCAGTTATAAACGGTACGTAAAAACATTCGGTGTGAAGAACGCTATGTGCACAGCACTAGCGGATTTCTTCTGGAATAAGTCGGAGCTCCCACGCATCAGTTGTGAACCTGCTAACGAAAGTAAATGTATATGTTAATACAATGCATAGTCACCAGAAAGTGTATAATTATCGGTACTATTAAACCACAATATAAAATATTTAAACGTCAAGCTGTTACTTACCAAAAAACGAAAGACGACGCAGTCATAAACGGTATGTAGATACATTCGGTGTGAAGAATGCTATGTGCACAGCACTAGCGGATTTCTTCTAGAATATGTCGGAGCTCCCTCGTATCTCTTGTCAACATGCTAACAAAAGGAAATTTATACATTACCATACACAAACGTCACCAGAATGTGTATCTTTATCTGTATTCTTAAAGCATACTATAGATATATTTAAATGTCGATCTGGTACTTATCAAAAAAACAAGTATCCACTGTGTCATTCACTGTACGTAGACACACACGGTGTGAAGAATGCTATGTGCACAGCACTAGCGCATTTCTTCTATAATATGTCGGAACTCCCACGCATCTGTTGTGCACCCGCTAACGAAAGTAAATGTATAAGTTAATACAATGCATAGCTATCAGCATGTGTATAATTACCGGTATTCTTAAAGCATAATATAAAAATATATAAACGTCAAGCTGTTACTTACCAAAAAACGAAAGACGACGCAGACATCCACTGTACGTAGATACATTCGGTGTGAAGAATGCTATGTGCACAGCACTAGCGGAATTCTCCTAGAATATGTCAGAGCTCCCATGCATCTGTTGTGAAGCTGCTAACGAAAGTAGATGTATACGTTAATACAATGCACAGTCACCAGAATGTGTATAAATATCTGTATTCTCAAAGCATAATATAAAAATATTAAAACGTCAAGTTGTTACTTACCAAAAAACGATAGACGACGCAGCCACAAACGGTATGTAGATACATTCGTTGTGAAGAATGCCACGTGCACAGCACTAGCGGATTTCTACTACAATATGTCGGAGCTCCAACGCATCTGTTGTGAACCTGCTAACGAAAGTAAATGAATACGTTAATTCAATGCATAGTCATCAGAATGTAGATAATTATCGGTTTTCTTAAAGCATAATATAAAAATATTTAAACGTCAAGGTATTACTCACCAAAAAACGAAAGACGACACAGTCATCCACTGTACATAGATACATTCGGTGTGAAGAATGCTGTGTGCACAGCACTAGCGGATTTCTTCTAGAATATGTCGGAGCTCCCACGCATCTGTTGTGAACCTGCTAACGAATGTAAATGTATACGTTAATACAGTGCATAGTCACCAGAATGTGTATAATTATCGGTATTCCTAAAGCATAATATAATAATATTTAAACGCCAAGCTGATACTTACCAAAAACGAAAGACGACGCAGTCATCCACTGTACGTAGATACATTCGGTGTGAAGAATGCTATGTGCACAGCACTAGCGGATTTCTTCTAGAATTTGTCGGAGTTCCCACGTATCTCTTGTCAACCTGCTCATGAAAGGAAATTTATACATTACCACACACCAAAGTCACCAGAATGTGTATCTTTATCTGTATTCTTAAAGCATAATATCGAAATACTTAAATGTCGAACTGTTTCTTATGAAAAAAAGAACTATCCATGGAGTCATCCACTGTACGTAGGTACATTCGGTGTGAATAATGCTATGTGCTCAGCACCAGCGGATTTCTTCTAGAATATTTTGGAGCTCCCACGCAACTGTTGTGAACCTGCTAACGTAAGTAAATGTATATTTTAAAACAATGCATAGTCACCAGAATGTGTATCTTTATCTGTATTCTTAAAGCATAATATCGAAATACTTAAATGTCGAACTGTTTCTTATGCAAAAAGGAAGTATCCATGGAGTCATCCACTGTACGTAGGTACATTCGTTGTGAAGAATTCTATGTGCACAGCACTAGCGGATTTCTTCTAGAATATGTCTGAGCTCCCACGCATCTGTTGTGAACCTGCTAACGAAAGTAAATGTATACGTTAATACAACGCATAGTCATCAGAATGTGTATAATTATCGGTATTCTTAAAGCATAATATAAAAATATTTAAACGTCAAGCTGTTACTTGCCAAAAAACGAAAGGACGACGCAGAAATCCACTGTACGTACATACATTCGATGTGAAGAATGCTATGTGCACAGAACTAGCGGATTTCTTCTAGAATATGTCAGAGCTCCCACGCATCTGTTGTGAAGCTGCTAACGAAAGTAAATGTATACGTTAATACAATACATAGTCACCAGAATGTGTATAATTATCGGTATTCTTAAAGCATAATTTAAAAATATTAAAACGTCAAGTTGTTACTTACCAAAAAACGATAGACGACGCAGTCACAAACGGTAGGTAGATACATTCATTGTGAAGAATGCCATGTGCACAGCACTAGCAGATTTCTTCTGGAATATGTCAGAGCTCCCTAGCATCTGTTGTGAACCTGCGAACGAAAGTAAATGTATACGTTAATACAATTCATAGTCACCAGAATGTGTATAATTATCGGTATTCTTAAAGCATAATATAAAAATATTTAAACATCAAGCTGTTACTTACCAAAAAACGAAAGAGGATGCAGTCATAAATGGTACGTAAAAACATTCGGTGTGAAGAACGCTATGTGCACAGCACTAGCGGATTTCTTCTGGAATATGTCGGAGCTCCCACACTTCTGTTGTGAACCTGCTAACGATAGTAAAACTATAAGTTAATACAATGAATATTCACCAGAATGTGTATAATTATCTGTATTCTTAAAACAAAATATACAAATATATAAATGTCAAGCTGTTACTTACCAAAAAACGAAAGACGACGCAGTCGTCCACTGTACGTAGATACATTCGGTATGAAGAATGCTATGTGCAGAGCACTAGCGGAATTCTTCTAGAATATGTTGAACCTCCCACGCATCTGTTGTGAACCTGCTAATGAAAGTAAATGCATACGTTAATACAATGCATAGTCTCCAGAATGTGTATAATTATCGGTATTCCTAAAGCATAATATAATAATATTTAAACGTCCAGCTGTTACTTACCAAAAGCAAAAGACGACGCAGTCATCCACTGTACGTAGATACATTCGGTGTGAAGAATGCTATGTGCAAAGCACTAGCGCATTTCTTCTAGAATGTGTCGGAGCTTCCACGTATCTCTTGTCAACCTGCTAACGAAAGGAAATTTATACATTACCACACACCAAAGTCACCAGAATGTGTATCTTTATCTGTTTTTTTAAAGCATAATATAGAAATATTTAAATGTCGAACTGTTTCTTATCAAATAAGAAGAAGTCACGGAGTCATCCACTGTACGTAGACACATTCGGTGTAAAGAATTCTATGTGCACAGCACTAGCGGATTTCTTCTAGAATATGTCGGAGCTCCCACGCATCTGTTGTGAACCTGCTAACGAAATTAAATGTATATGTTAATACAATGCATAGTCACCAGAAAGTGTATAATTATCGGTTTTCTTATTGCACAATATAAAATATTTAAACGTCAAGCTGTTACTTACCAAAAAACGAAAGACGACGCAGTCATAAATGGTACGTAGATATATTTGGTGTGAAGAATGCTATGTGCACAGCACTACCGGATTTCATCTAGAATATGTCGGAGCTCCCACGAATCTCTTGTCAACCTGCTAACAAAAGAAAATTTATACATTACCACACACCAAAGTCACCAGAATGTGTATCTTTACCTGTATTCTTAAAGCATAATATAGATATATTTAAATGTCGAGCAGTTTCTTATCAAAAAAAGAAGTATCCACGGAGTAATCCACTGTACGTAGATACATACCGTGTGAAGAATGCTATGTGCACAGCACTAGCGCATTTCTTCTAGAATATGTCGGAGCTCCCACGTATCTCTTGTCAACCTGCTAATGAATGGAAATTTATACATTACCACACACCAAAGTCACCAGAATGTGTACCTTTATCATTATTCTTAAAGCATAATATAGAAATATTTAAATGTTGAGCTCTTACTTATCAAAAAAAGAAGTATCCACAGAGTCAACAACTGTACGTAGATACATTCGGAGTGAAGAATGCTATGTGCACAGCACTAGCGGATCTCTTCTAGAATATGTCGGTGCTCCCACGCATCGGTTGTGAACCTACTAACGAAGGTAAATGTATACGTTAATACAATGCATAGTCACCAGCATGTGTATAATTATTGGTATTGTTAAAGCATAATATATAAATATTTAAACGTCAAGCTGTTACTTACCACAAAACGAAAAACGACGCAGTCTTAAACGATAGGTAGATACATTCGGTGTGAAGAATCCTATGTGGACAGCACTAGCAGATTTCTTCTAGAATATGTCGGAGCTCCCACGCATCCCTTGTTCACCTGCAAACGAAAGTAAATGTATACGTTAATCCAATGCATAGTCACCAGAATGCGTATAATTATCGGTATTCTTAAAGCATACTATATAAAAATATTTAAACGTCAAGTTGTTACTTACCAAAAGCTGAAAGACGACGCAGTCATTCACGGTACATAGATACACTCGGTGTGAGGAATGCTATGTGCACAGCACTAGCGGATTTCTTCTAGAATATGTTAGAGCTCCCACGTATCTCTTGTCAACCTGCTAACGAAAGGAAATTTATACATTACCACACACCAAAGTCACCAGAATGTGTATCTTTATCTTTATTCTTAAAGCATAATATAGAAATATTCAAATGTTGAGCTGTTACTTATAAAAAAAAGAAGTATCGACGGAGTCATCGACTGTACGTTGATACATTCGGTGTGTAGAATGTTATGTGCACAGCACTAGCGGATTTCTTCTAGAAAATGTCGGAGCTCCCACGCATCTGTTGTGAACCTGCTAACGAAAGTAAATGCAAACGTTAATACAATGCATAGTCACCAGAATGTGTATAATTATCGGTATTCTTAAAGCATAATATAAAAATATTTAAACGGCAAGCTATTACTTACCAAAAAACGAAAGACGATGCAGTCATCCACTGTACATAGATACATTCGGTGTGAAGAATGCTATGTGCACAGCACTAGCAGATTTCTTCCAGAGTATGTCAGAGCTCCCACGCATCTGTAGTGAACCTGCTAACGAAAGTAAATGTATACGTTAATACAATGCATATTCACCAGAATGTGTAGGATTATCGGTATTCTTAAAGCATAATATAAAAATGTTTAAACGTCAAGCTGTTACTTACCAAAAAACGAAAGACGACGCATTCATCCATTGTACGTTGATACATTCGGGATGAAGTATACTATCTGCACAACACTAGCGGATTTCTTCTAGAATATGTCGGAGCTCCAACAAACCTCTTGTAAACGTGCTAACGGAAGGAGGTTTATACGTTACCACACACCAAAGTAACTAGAATGTATAAATATATCTGTATTCTTAAAGCATAATATAGAAATATTTAAACGTTGAGCTGTTACTTACCAAAAAAACGAAAGACGACGCAGTCATAAACGGTATACAAAAACATTCGGTGTGAAGAACGCTATGTGCACAGCACTAGCGGATTTCTTCTGGAATATGTCGGAGCTCCCATGCATCTGTTGTGAACCTGCTAACGAAAGTAAATGTATACGTTAATTCAATGCAGTCACCAGAATGTGTATAATTATCGGTATTCTTAAAGCATTATATAAAAATATTTAAACGTCAAGCTGTTACTTACCAAAAAACAAAAGACGACGCAGTCATAAACAGAACGTAGATACATTCGGTGTGAAGAATGCTATGTGCACAGCACTAGCGGATTTCTTCTAGAATATGTCGGAGCTCGCACGCATCTGTAGTGAAGCTGCTAACGAAAGTAAATGCATATGTTAATACAATGCATAGTCACCAGAATGTGTTTAATTATCGGTATTCTTAAACCATAATATAAAAATATTTAAACGTCAAGCTGTTACTTACCAATAAACGAAAGACGACGCAGTCATAAACGATATACATAGATACATTCGGTGTGAAGAATGCTATGTGCACAGCACTAGCGGAATTCTTCTAGAATATGTCGGAGCTCCAACGCATCTGTAGTGAACCTTCTAACGAAAGTAAATGTATACGTTAATACTATGCATAGTCACCAGACTGTGTATTATTATCGGTATTCTTAGTGCATTATATAAAAATATTTAATTGTCAAGCAGTTACTTACCAAAAAACGGAAGACGACGCAGTCATCCACTGTACGTAGATACATTCGGTGTGAAGAACGCTATGTGCACAGCACTAGTGGATTTCTTCTAGAATATGTCGGAGCTCCCACGCATCTGTTCTGAACCTGATAATGAAAGTAAATGTATACGTTAATACAATGCATAGTCACCAGAATCTCTATTATTATCGGTATAATATAAAAATATTTAAACGTCAAGCTGTTACTTACCAAAAAACGAAAGATAACGCAGTCATCCACTGTACATAGTTACATTCTGTGTGAAGAATTCTTTCACGGAGTCATCCACTGTACGTAGATACATTCGGTGTGAAAAATGCTATGTGCACAGCACTAGTGGTTTTCTTCTAGAAAATGTCAGAGCTCCCACGCATCTGTTGTGAACCTGCTAACGAAAGTAAATGTATACGTTAATACAATGCATAGTCACCAGAATGTGTAGAATTATCGGTATTCTTAAAGCATAACATAAAAATATATAAATGTCAAGCTGTTACTTACCAAAAAACGAAAGACGACGTAGACATCCACTGTACGTACAAACATTCGGTGTCAAGAACTTGAAGCTGTTACTTACCAAAAAACAAAAGACGACGCAGTCATCCACTGTACGTAGATACATTCAGTTTGAAGAATGCTATGTGCACAGCACTAGCGGATTTCTTCTAAAATATGTCGGAGCTCCCTCGCATCTGTGTGAACCTGCTAACGAAAGTAAATGTATACGTTAATACCATGCATAAACACCAGAATGTGTATGATTATCGGTATTCTTGAAGCATAATATAAAAATATTTAAACGTCATGCTGTTACTTACCAAAAAACGAAAGACGACGCAGTCATCTACTGTACGTAGATACATCCGGTGAGAAGAATGCTATCTGCACAGCACTAGCGGATTTCTTCTAGAATATGTCGGAGCTCCCACGTATCTGTTGTCAACCTTCTAACGAAAGGAAATTTATACATTACCACACAATAAATCACCAGAATGTGTATCGTTATCTGAATTCTTAAAGCATAATATAGAAATATTTAAACGTTGAGCTGTTACTTACCAAAAAAACGAAAGACGACGCAGTCATAAACGGTACGTAGATACATTCGGTGTTAAGAATGCTATGTGCACAGCACTAGCGGTTTTTTCTAGAATTTGTCGGATCTCCTACGCATCTGTTGTGAACCTGCTAACAAAGGTAAGTGTATACGTTAATACAATGCATAGTCATCAGAATGTGTATAATTCTCGCTATTCTCAAAGAATAATATAAAAATATTTAAACATCAAGCTGTTACTCCCCAAAAAACGAAAGATGACGCAGTCATAAACGGTACGTAGATATGTTAGGTTTGAAGAATGCTATGTGCACAGCACTAGCGGATTTCTTCTAGAATATGTCGGAGCTCCCACGCATCTGTTGTGAACCTGCTAACGAAAGTAAATGTATACGTTAATACAATGCATAGTCACCAGAATCTGTATAATTATCGGTATTCCTAAAGCATAATATAAAAATATTTCAACGTCAAGCTGTTACTTACCAATATACGATTGACGACACAGTCATCCACTGTACGTAGATACATTCAGTGTGAAGAATGCTATGTGCACAGCACTAGCGGATTTCTTCTAGAATATGTCTGAGCTCCCACGTATCACTTGTCAACCTGCTAACGAAAGGAAATTTATACATTACCACACACCAAAGTCACCAGAATGTGTAACTTTATCATTATTCTTAAAGCATAATACAGAAATATTTAAATGTTGAGCTCTTACTTATACAAAAAAAGAAGTATCCACAGAGTCAACCACTGTACGTAGATACATTCGGAGTGAAGAATGCTATGTGCACAGAACTAGCGGATTTCTTCTAGAATATGTTGGAGCTCCCATGCATCTGTTGTGAACCTGCTAACGAAAGTAAATGTATACGTTAATACAATGCATAGTCACCAGAATGTGTATAATTATCGCTATTCTTAAAGAATACTATAAAAATATTTAAACCTCAATCTGCTACTTACCAAAAAACGAAAGACGACGCAGTCATAAACGGTACTTAGATACAATCGGTGTGAAGAATGCTATGTGCACTGCACTTGCGGATTGCTTCTAGAATATGTCAGAGCTCCCACGCATCTCTTATGAACCTGCTAACGAAAGTAAATGTATACATTAATACATTGCATAATCACAACAATATGTAAAATTATCGGTATTCTTAAAGCATAATATAAAAATATTTAAATGTCAAGCTGTTACTTACCAAAAAACGAAAGACGACGCAGTCATCCACTGTACGTAGATACATTCGGTGTGAAGATTGATATGTGCACAGAACTAGCGGTTTTCTTGTAGAACATATTGGAATTCCCACGCATCTGTTGTGAACCTGCTAACGAAAGTAAATATATACGATAATACAATGCATAGTCACCAGTATGTGTATAATTATCGGTATTCTTAAAGCATAATATAATAATATTTAAACGTCAAGCTGTTACTTACCAAAAAACGAAAGACGACACAGTCATCCACTGTACGTAGATACATTTGGTGTGAAGAATGATATGTGCACAGCACTAGCGGATTTCTTCTAGAATATGTCGGAGCTCCCACGCATCTGTTGTTAACCTGCTAACGAAAGTAAACGTATACGTTAATTCAATGCATAGTCACCAGAATGTGTATAATTATCGGTATTCTTAATGCATAATATAAAAACATTTAAACCTCAAGCTGTTACTTACCAAAAAACGAAAGACGACACAGTCATAAACGGTAAATAGATACATTCGGTGTGCAGAATGCTATGTGCACAGTACTAGCGGATTTCTTCTAGAATATGTCGGAGCTCCCACACATCTGTTGTGAACCTGCTAACGAAAGTAAATGTATACGTTAATACAATGCATAGTCACCAGAATGTCTATAATTATCCTTATTCTTAAAGCATAATATAAAAATATTTAAACGTCAAGCTCTTACTTTCCAAAACACGAAAGACGACGCAGTCATAAACGGTACGTAGATACATTCAGTGTGAAGAATGCTATGTGCACAGCACTAGCGGATTACTTCTACAATATGTCAGAGGTCCCACGCATCTGTCGTGAACCTGCTAACGAAAGTAAATGTATACGTTACTACAATGCATAGTCACCATAATGTGTATAATTATTGGTGTTCTTAAAGGATAATATAAAAATATTTAAACGTCAAGCTGTTACTTACAAAAAAACGAAAGACGACGCAGTCATCCACTGTACGTAGATACTTTCGGTGTGAAGAATGATATGTGCACAGCACTAGCGGATTTCTTCTAGAATATGTCGGAGCTCCCACGCATCTGTTGTGAACCTGCTAACGAAAGTAAATGTATACATTAATTCAATGCATAGTCACCACAATGTGAATAATTATCGGTATTCTTAATGCATAATATAAAAATATTTAAACGTCAAACTGTTACTTACAAAAAAACGAAAGACGACGCAGTCATCCACTGTACGTAGATACATTCGGTGTGAAGAATGCTATGTGCACAGCACTAGCGGATTTCTTCTAGAATATTTCGGAGCTCCCACGTATCACTTGTCAACCTGCTAACGAAAGGAAATTTGTACATTACCACACACCAAAGTCACCAGAATGTGTATCTTTATCTGTATTTTTAAGGCATAATATAAAAAAATTTAAGCGTCAAACTGTGTCTTATCAAAAATAGAAGAATCCACGAAGTCATCCACTGTATGTAGATAATTTCGGTGTGAAGAATTCCATGTGCGCAGCACTAGCGGATTTCTTCTAGAATATGTTGGAGGTCCCACGCATCTGTTTTGAACCTGCTAACGAAGTAAATGTGTACGTTGATACAATGCATACTCACCTGAATGTGTATAGTTATCGGTAATCTTAAAGCCTAATATAAAAATATTTAAACGTCAAGTTGTTACTTACCATATAACGAAACACGAAGCTGTCATAAACTGTACGTACATACATTCGGTGTGAAGAATGCTATGTGCACAGCACTAGCGGATTTGTTCTAGAATATGTCGGAGCTCCCACGCATCTGTTGTGAACCTGCTAACGAAAGTAAATGTATACAATAATACAATGCATAGTCACCAGAATGTAAATAATTATCGGTATTCTTAAAGCATAATATAAAAATATTTAAACGTCAAGCTGTTACTTACCAAAAAACGAAAGACGATGCAGTCATCCAATGTACGAAGATACATTCGGCGTGAAGAATGCCATGTGCACAGCACAAGCGGATTTTTTCTAGAATATGTCGGAGCTCCCACGCATCTCTTGTGAACCTGCTAACGAAAGTAAATGTATATGTTAATACAATGCGAAGTCACCAGAATGCCTATAATTAACGGTATTCTTAAAGCATAATATAAAAATATTAAAACGTCAAGCTGTTACTTACCAAAAAACGAAAGACGACGCAGTCATCTACTGTACGTAGAAACATTCGGTGTGAAGAATGCTATGTGCACAACACTAGTGGATTTCTTGTGGAATATGTTGGAGCTCCCACGCATCTGTTGTTAACCGGCTAACGAAAGTAAATGTATACGTTAATACAATGCATAGTCACCAGAATGTGTATAATTATCTGTTTCTTAAAGCATAATATAAAAATATTTAAACGTCAAGCTGTTAAATACCAAAAAACGATAGACGACACAGTCATCCACGGTACGTAGATACATTCGGTGTGAAGAATGCTATGTGCACAGCACTAGCGGATTTCTTCTAGAATATGTCGGAGATCCCAAGCATCTGTTGTGAACCTGCTAACGAAACAAAATGTATACGTTAATACAATGCATAGTCATCAGAATGTGTATAATTATCGGTGTTCTTAAAGCATAATATAAAAATACTTAAACGTCAAGCTGTTACTTACCAAATAACGAAAGACGACGCTGTTATAAACTGTACGTAGATACTTTCGGTGTGAAGAATTATTTATGCAGTGCACTAGCGGTTTTCTTCTAGAATACGTCAGTGCTGTCTCACATCGCACGTCATCCTGCTAACGAAAAAAATGTATACATTAGGACACTGCAAAGTCACCAGAATGTGTAACATTATCTGTATTCTTAAAGCATAATATAAAAGTTTTTTACCATCGAGCTTCTACTTACCAAAAAACGAAATACGACGCAGACATCCACTGTACTTAGATACATTCGGTCTGAAGAATGCTATGTGCACAGCACTAGCGGATTTCTTCTAGAATATATCGAAGCTCCCACGTATCTCTTGTTAACCTGCTAACCTGCTAACACATAGATGCATTCGGTGTGAATAATGCTATGTACACAGCACTAGCGGATTTCTTCTAGAATATGTCGGAGCTCCCACGCATCTCTTGTCAACATGCTAACGAAAGGAAATTTATACATTACCACACTCAAAGTCACCATAATGTGTATCTTTATCTGTATTCTTAACGAATAATATAAAAATATTTAAGCGTCGAGCTGTTACTCATCAAAAGATGAAGTATCCACGGAGTCATCCACTGTACGTAGATACATTCGGTGTGAAGAATGCTATATGCACAGCACTAGCGGATTTCTTCTAGAATATGTCGGAGCTCCCACACATCTCTTGTCAACCTGCTAACGAAAGGAAATTTATACATTGGGACACTCCATAGTCACCAGAAAATGTATAATTATCGCTATTCTTATAGCATAATATAACAATATTTAAACGCCAAGCTGTTACTTACCACAGAACGAAATACGACGCAGTCATCCACTGTACATAGATATATTCGGTGTGAAGAATGCTATGTGCACAGCACTAGCGGATTTCTTCTAGAATATGTCGGAGCTCCCACGTGTCTCTTGTCAACCTGCTAACGATAGAAAATTTCTACATTACCACACACCAAAGTCACCAGAATGTGTATCTTTATCTTTATTCTTAAAACATAATATAGAAATATTTAAACGTCGAGCTGTTACTTATCAAAAAAAGAAGTATCCACGGAGTCATCCACTGTACGTAGATACATTCGGTGTGAAGAATGCTATGTTCATGGAACTAGCGGATTCCTTCTAGAATATGTCGCAGCTCTCACACATCTCTTGTCAACCTGCTAACGAAAGGAAATTTATACATTGGGACACTCCATAGTCACCAGAATGTGTATAATTATGGCTCTTCTTAAAGCATAATAAAGTAATATTTAAACGTCAAGCTGTTACTTACCAAAAAACGAAATACGATGCAGTCATCCACTGTACGTAGATACATCGGTGTGAAGAATGCTATGTGCAGAGCACTAGCGGATTTCTTCTAGAATATGTCGGGGCTCCCACACATCTCTTGTCAACCTGCTAAAGAAAGGATATTATTACATTGGTACACTCCATAGTCGCCAGAATGTGTATAATTATCGCTATTCTTAAAGCATAATATAAAAATATTTAAACTTCAAGCTGTTCCTTACCAAAATACGAAATACGACGCAGTCATCCACTGTACGTCAATACATTCGGTGTGAAGAATGCTATGTGCACAGCACTAGCGGATTTCTTCCAGAATATGTCGGTGCTCCCACGGATCTGTAGTCAACCTGCTAACGAAAGTAAATTAATAAGTTAATACACTCCATAGACACAAGAATGTGTATAATTATCGGTATTCTTAAAGCATAATATAAAATTATTTAATCGTCGAGCTGTTACTTACCAAAAAACGAAAGACGTCGCAGTCATATTCGGTACGTAGATACATTCGGTGTGAAGAATGCTATGTGCACAGCACAAGCGGATTTCATCTAGAATATGTCCGTGCTCCCACGCATCTCTTGTCAACCTGCTAACGAAAGAAAATGTATACATTAGGACACTCCAAAAACGCCAGAATGTGTTACATTATCTGTATTCTTAAAGGTATATATAAATTTTTGTCCATCGCGCTGTTACTTACCAAAAACGAAATACGACGCAGTCATCCACTGTGCGTAGATGCATTCAGTGTGAAGAATGCTATATGCACAGCATTAGCGGATTTCTTCTAGAATATGTCGGAGCACCCACGCATCTCTTGTCAACCTGCTAACGAATGGAAATTTAAACATTAGGACACTAAATCGTAACCAGAAAGTGTATAGTTATCGGTATTCTTTAAGAATCATATAAAAATTTATAAACGTCGACCAGTTACTTACTAAAAAACGAAAGACCGACGCAAATGTATTCTGTTCTTAGATACATTCGGTGTGAAAAATGCTATGTGCACAGCACTAGCGGATTTCTTATAGAATATGTCGCAGCTCTCTCTCATCTCTTGTCATCCTGCTAATGAAAGAAAATGTATACATTAGGACACTGCAAAGTCACCAGAATGAGTAACATTATCTGTATTCTTAAAGCTTAATATAAAAATTTTTTACCATCGAGCTGTTACTTACCAAAAATCGAAATACGACGCAGTCATCCACTGTACGTAGAATCATTCGGTGTGAAGAATGCTATATGCACAGCGCTAGCGGTTTTCTTCTAGAATAAGTCGGTGCTCCTACGCAACTCTTGTAAACCTGCTAACGAAAGTAAATGTATACATTAGGACACTCCATAGTCACCAGAATGTGTATAATTGTCGGTATTCTTAAAGCATAACATAAAAATATTTTAACGTCGAGCTGTCAGTTACCAAAAAACGAAAGACCGACGCAGTCATAAACTGTACGTAGATACATTCAGTGTGAAGAATGCTATATGCACAGCGCTAGCTGTTTTCTTCTACAATAAGTCGGTGCTCCTACGCAACTCTTGTAAACCTGCTAACGAAAGTAAATGTATACATTAGGACACTCCATAGTCACCAGAATCTGTATAATTATCGGTATTCTTAAAGCATAACACAAAAATATTTTAACGTCGAGCTGTCAGTTACCAAAAAACGAAAGCCCGACACAGTCAAAAACTGTACGTAGATACATTCAGTGTGAACAATGCTATGTGCACTGCACTAGCGGATTTCTTCTAGAATATGTCGCTGCTCTCTCTCATCTCTTGTCATCCTGCTAAGGAAAGAAAGTGTATACATTAGTACACCGCAAAGTCAACAGAATGTGTAAAATTATCTGTATTCTTAAAGCATAATAGAAAAATTTTTGACCATCGAGCTGTTTCTTACCAAAAAACGAAATACGACGCAGTCATCCACTGTACGAAGATACCTTCTGTGTGAAGAATACAATGCGCACAGCACTAGCGGATTTCTTCTAGAATATGTCGCTGCTCTTTCACATCTCTTGTCATCCTGCTAACGCAAGAGAATGTATACATTAGGACACTGCAAAGTCACCAGAATGTGTAACATCATCAATATTCTTAAAGCATAATATAAAAATTTTTGATCACCGAGCTGTTACTCACCAAAAAACGAAATACGACGCAGTCATCCACTGTACGCAGGTACATTCTGTGTGAAGAATGATATGAGCAAAGCACTAGCGGTTTTCTTCTAGAATATGTCGGTGCTCCCACGTAACTGTTGTCAACCTAATAACGAAAAAAAAATGTATACATTAACACACTCCATAGTCACCTGAATGTGTACATTATCTGTATTCTTAAAGCATAATATAAAAATACTTAAACGTCGTGCTGTTGCTTACCAACAAACGAAACATCGACATAGTCATAAACTGTACGTAGATACATTCGGTGTGAAGAATGCTATGTGCACAGCACTACCGGTTTTCTTCTAGAATATGTCGGTGCTCTAACGCATCTCTTGTCAACATGCTAACGAAAGGAAATTTATTCATTACGACACTCCAAAATCACCAGAATGTGTATCGATATCTGTATTCTTAAAGCATAATATAAAAATATATATACATCGAATTGTTCCTTACAAAAAACGAAATACGATGCAGTCATCCACTGTACGTAGATACATTCGGTGTGAAAAATAATATGTGCACAGCACTAGCGGTTTTCTTCTAGAATATGTCGGTGCTCCCACGCATATCTTGTCAACATGCTAACGAAAGGAAAATTATACAATTACCACACATCAATGTCGCCAGAATGTGTATCATTATCGAAAAGAAATATATACAATTACCACACCCCAATGTCGCCAGAATGTGTATCGTTATCTGCTTTCTCAAAGCATAATATAATATTATTTAAACATAGAGCTGTTACTTATCAAAAAAAGAAATATCCACGCAGTCATCCACTGTACGTAGATACATTCGGTGTGAAGAATGCTATGTGCACAGCACTAGCGGATTTCTTCTAGAATATGTCGCTACCCTCTCCTATTTGTTGTGAACCTGCTAACGAAGCAAAATGTATACATTAAAACACTCCAAAGTCATCAGAATGTGTATCATAATCTGTATTCTTCAAGCATAATATAAAAGTATTTAAACATCGAGCTGTTACTTACCAAAAAACGAAAGACCGACGCAGTCATAAACTGTACGTAGATACATTCGGTGTGAAGAATGCTATGTGCACAGCACTAGCGGATTTCTTCTAGAATATGTCGGAGGTCCCACGAATCTGTTGTGAACCTGCTAACGAAAGTAAATGTATACGTTAATACAATGCATAGTCACCAGAATGTGTATAATTATCGGTATTATTAAACCATAATATAAAAATATTTAAACGTCAAGCTGTTACTTACCAAAAAACGAAAGATGACGCAGTCATCCACTGTACGTAGATACATTCGGTGTGAAGAATGCTATGTGCACAGCACTAGCGGATTTCTTCTAGAATATGTCGGGGCTCCCACGCATCTGTTGTGAACCTGCTAATGAAAGTAAATGTAAACGTTAATACAATGTATAGTATCCAGAATGTGTATAATTATCCGTATTCTTAAAGCATAATATAAAAATATTTAATAAATAAAAATAAATGAACTGTACGTAGATACATTCGGTGTGAAGAATTCTTTGTGCAGAACACTAGCGGCTTTCTTCTAGAATATGTCGGAGATCCCACGCATCTGTTGTGAACCTGCTAACGAAAGAAAATGTATACGTTAATACAATGCATAGTCACCAGAATGTGTATAATATCGGTATTCTTAAAGCATTATATAAAATTATTTAAACGTCAAGCTGTTACTTACCAAAAAACGAAAAGCGACGCAGTCATAAACGGTACGTAGGTACATTCCGTGTGCAGAATGCTGTGCGCGCAGCACTAGCGGATTTCCTCTAGAATATGTCGGAGCCCCCACGCATCTGTTGTGAACCTGCTAACGAGAGTAAATGTATACGTTAATACAATGCATAGTCATCAGTATGTGTATAATTATCAGTATTCTTAAAGCATGATATACAAATATTTAAACGTGAAGCTGTTACTTACCAAAAAAAGAAAGACGACGCTGTCATAAACTGTACGTACATACATTCGGTGTGAAGAATGCAATGTCCACAGCACTAGCGGATTTCTTCTAGAATATGTCGGAGCTCCCACGCATCTGTTGTGAACCTGCTACCGAAAGTAAATGTATACGTTAATACAATGCATAGTCACCAGAATGTGTATAATTATCGGTATTCTTAAAGAATAATATAAAAATATTTAAACGTCAAGCTGTTATTTATCAAAAAACGAAAGACGACGCAGTCATCCACTGTACGTAGATACATTCGGTGTGAAGAATGCTATGTGCACAGCACTAGCGGATTTCTTCTAGAATATGTCGGAGCACCCACGCATCTGTTGTGAACCTGCTAACGAAAGTAAATGTATACGTTAATACAATGCATAGTCTCCAGAACGTGTATAACTTTCGGTATTCTTAAAGTAAATTATAAAAATATTTAAACATCAAGCTGTTACTTACCAAAAAACGAAAGACGACGCAGTCAATCACTGTACGTAGATATATTCGGTGTTAAGAATGCTATGTGCACAGCACTATCGATTTTCTTCTAGAATATGTCGGAGATCCCACGCATCTGTTATGAACCTGCTAACGAAAGTAAATTTCTACGTTAATACAATGAATAGTCACCAGAACGTGTATAATTATCGACATTCTTAAAGCATAATACAAAAATATTTAAACGTCAAGCTTTTACTTACCAAAAACCGAAAGACGACGCAGTCATAAACGGAACGTAGATACATTCGGTGTTAAGAATGCTATGTGCAAAGCACTATCGGAATTCTTCTAGAATACCTGGGAGCTCCCACGCATCTATTGTGAACCTGCTAACGAAAGTAATTGTATACGTTAATACAATGCATAGTCACCAGAATCTGTGTAATTATCGGTATTCTTAAAGCATAATATAAAAATGTTTAAACGTCAAGCTGTTACTTACCAAAAAACGAAACACGACGCAGTCATAAACGATACGTAGATACAATTGGTGTTAGGAATGCTATGTGCACAGCACTAGCAGATTTCTTCTAGAATATGTCGAAGCTCCCACGCATCTGTTGTGAACCTGCTACCGAAAGTAAATGTATACGTTAATACAATGCATAGTCACCAGAATGTGTATAATTATCGGTATTCTTAAAGCATAATATAAATATATTTAAACGTCAAGCCGTTACTTACCAAAAAACGAAAGACGACGCAGTCTTCCACTGTACGTAGATACATTCGGTGTGAAGAATTCTTTGTGCAGAGCACCAGCGGATTTCTTCTAGAATATGTTTCTGCTCTCTCACATCGTTCGTCATCCTGCTAACGAAAGATAATGTATACATTAGGACACTACAAAGTCACCAGAATGTGTAATATTATCTGTATTCTTAAAGCATAATATAAAAGTTTTTGACCATTGAGCTGTTACTTACCAAAAAACGAAATACGACGCAGTCATCAACTGTACGTAGATACATTCGGTGTGAAGAATGCTATGTGCACAGCACTACAGGATTTCCTCCAGAATATGTCGAAGCACCTACACATGTGTTGTGAACCTTTTAACGAAAGTAAATGTATACGTTAATACAATGCATCGTTTCCAGAATGTGTATAACTATCGGTATTCTTAAAGTATAATTTGAAAATATTTAAACGTCAAGCTGTAACTTATCAAAAAACGAAAGACGACGCAGTCATCCACTGTACATAGATACATTCGGTGTGAAGAATGCTATGTGCACAGCACTAACGGTTTACTTGTAGAATATGTCGGAGCTCCCATGCATCTGTTGTGAACCTGCTAACGAAAGTAAATGTATACATTAACACAATGCATAGTCACCAGAATGTGGATAATAATCGGTATTATTAAAGCATAATATAAAAATATTTAAACGTCAAGCTGTTACTTACCAAAAAACGAAAGACGACGCAGTCATCCACTGTACGTAGATACATTCGGTATGAAGAATGCTATGTGCACAGCTCTAGCGGATTTCTTCTAGAATATGTCGGAGCTCCCACGCATCTGTTGTGAACCTGCTAACGAAATTAATGTATACATTAATACAATGCATAGTCGCTAGAATGTGTATAATTATCGGTATTCTTAAAGCATAATATAAAAATATTTAAACGTCAAGCTGTTACTTAGCAAAAAACGAAAGACGACGCCGTAATCCACTGTACGTAGATACATTCGGTGTGCAGAATGCTATGTGCACAGCACTAGCGGATTTCTTCTAGACTGTGTCGGAGCTCCCACGCAGCTGTGGTGAACCTGCTAACGAAATTAAATGTACACATTAATACAATGCATAGTCACCACAATGTGTATAATTTTCGATTTTCTTAAAGCATAATATAAAAGTATTTAAACGTCAAGCTATTACTTACCAAAAAACGAAAGACGACGCAGTCTTCCACTGTACGTAGATACATTCGGTGTGAAGAATGCTATGTGCACAGCACTAGCGGATTTCTTCTATATTATGTCGGAGCTCCCAGGCATCTGCTGTGAACCTGCTAACGAAAGTAAATTTATACGTTAATACAATGCATAGTCACCAGAACGTGTATAATTATCGACATTCTTAAAGCATAATATAAAGATATTTAAACGGCAAGCTGTTACTTACCAAAAAACGAAAGACGACGCAGTCATAAACGGTACGTAGATCCATTCGGTGTGAAGAATGTTATGTGCCCAGCACTAGCGAATGTCTTCTACAATATGTAGGAGCTCCCACGCATCTGTTGTGAACCTGCTAACGAAAGTAACTGTATACATCAATACAATGCATAGTCACCAGGATGTGTATAATTATCGGTATTCTTAAAGCATTATATAAAAATTTTTCACCATCGTGCTGTAACTTACCAAAGAACGAAATTCGATGCAGTCATCCACTGTACGTAGATACATTCTGTGTGAAGAATGCTATGTGCACAGCACTAGCGGATTTCTTCTTGAATATGTTGGAGCTCCCACGCGTCTGTTGCGAACCCGCTAACGAAAGTAAATGTATACGTTAAGATAATGCATAGTCACCAGACTGTATATAATTATCGGTATTCTTAAAGCATAATATAAAAATATTTAAACGTCAAGCTGTTACTTAGCAAAAAACGAAAGACCACGCAGTTATCCACTGTACGTAGATACATTCGGTGTGCAGAATGCTATGTGCAAAGCACTAGCGGATTTCTTCTAGACTGTGTCGGAGCTCCCACGCATCTATTGTGAACCTGCTAACGAAATTAAATGTACACATTAATACAATGCATAGTCACCAGAATGTGTATAATTATCGGTATTCTTAAAGCATAATTTAAAAGTATTTAAACGTCAAGCTATTACATACCAAAAGACAAAAGACGACGCAGTCTTCCACTGTACGTAGATACATTCGGTGTGAAGAATGCTATGTGCACAGCACTAGCGGATGTCTTCTACAATATGTAGGAGCTCCCACGCATTTGTTGTGAACCTGCTATCGAAAGTAAATGTATACGTCAACACAATGCATAGTCACCAGGATGTGTATAATTATCGGTATTCTCAAAGCATTATATAAAAATTTTTGACCATGGTGCTGTAACTTACCAAAGAACAAAATACGATGCAGTCATCCACTGTACGTAGATATATTCTGTGTGAAGAATGCTATGTGCACAGCACTAGCGGATGTCTTCTACAATATGTAGGAGCTCCCACACATCTGTTGTGAACCTGCTAACGAAAGTAAATGTATACGGTAATACAATGCATAGACACCAGAATCTGTATAATTATCGGTATTCTTAAAGCATAATATAAAAATGTTTAAACGTCAAGCTGTTACTTACCAAAAAACGAAACACGACGCAGTCATAAACGATACGTTGATACAATTGGTGTTAAGAATGCTATGTGCACAGCACTAGCGGATTTCTTCTAGAATATGTCGGAGCTACCACGCATCTGTTGTTAACCTGCTAACGAAAGTAATTGTATACGTTAATACAATGCATAGTCACCAGAATGTGTAAAATTATCGGTATTCTTAAAGCATAATATAAAAATATTTAAACAGCAAGCTGTTACTTACTAAAAAACGAAAGACGACGCAGTCATCCGCTGTATGTAGATACATTCGGTGTGAAGAATGCTATGTGCACAGCACTAGCGGATTTCTTCTAGAATATGTCGGTGCTCCCACGCTTCTGTTGTGAACCTGCTAACGAAAGTAAATGTATACGTTAATACAATGCATAGTCACTAGAATCTGTATAATTATCGGTATTCTTAAAGCATAGTATAAAAATATTTAAACGTCAAGCTGTTACTTATCAAAAAACGAAAGACGACGCAGTCATAAACGATACGTAAATACAATTGGTGTTAAGAATGCTATGTGCACAGCACTAGCGGATTTCTTCTAGAATATGTCGGAGCTCCCACGCATCTGTTGTGAATTTGATAATAAGTAAATGTATACGTTAGAACAATCCATAGTCACCAGAATGTGTATAATTATCGGTATTCTTAAAGCATAATATAAAAATATTTAAACGTCAAGCTGTTACTTACCAAAAAACGAAAGAAGGCGCAGTCATAAACGGTACGTAGATACATTCGGTGTGAAGAATGCTATGTGCACAGCACTAGCGCATTTTTTCTAGAGTATGTCGGAGCTCCCACGCATCTGTTGTGAACCTGCTAAGAAAGAAAATGTATACATTAATACAATGCATAGTCACCAGAATGTGTATAATTATCGGTATTCTTAAAGCATAATATGAAATTTTTTGACCATGGTGCTGTAACTTACCAAAGAACGAAATACGATGCAGTCATCCACTGTATGTAGATATATTCTGTGTGAAGAATGCTATGTGCACAGCACTAGCGGATGTCTTCTACAATATGTAGGAGCTCCCACACATCTGTTGTGAACCTGCTAACGAAAGTAAATGTATACGGTAATTCAATGCATAGACACCAGAATCTGTATGATTATCGGTATTCTTAAAGCATAATATAAAAATGTTTAAACGTCAAGCTCTTACTTACCAGAAAGGAAAGACGACGCAGTCATAAACGGTACGTAGATACATTCGGTGTGAAGAATGCTATGTGCCCAGCACTAGCGGATTTCTTCTAGAATATGTCGGAGCTCCCACGCATCTCTTGTGAACCTGCTAACGAAAGTAAATGTATACGTTAATACAATGCACAGTCACCAGAATGTGTATAATTATCGGTATTCTTAAAGCATAATATAAAAATGTTTAAACGTCAAGCTGTTACTTACCAAAAAACGAAAGACGACGCAGTCATCAACGGTACGTAGATACATTCGGTGTGAAGAACGCTAGGTGCACAGCACTAGCGGATGTCATCTAGAATATGGCGACTCTCTCACATCTCTTTTCATCTTGCTAACGAAAGAAAATGTATTAATTTTGACACTATAAAGTCACCAGAATGTGTAACATTAATTGTATTCTTGAAGCATAATATAAAAATTTCTGACCATCACGCTGTTACTTGCCAAAGAACGAAATACGACGCAGTCATCCACTGTACGTAGATACATTTGGTGTGAAGAATGCTATGTGCACAGCACTAGCGGATTTCTTCTTGAATATGTCGGTGGTCACACGCATCTCTTGTCAACATTCTAACGAATGTAAATTTATACATTACAACATACCAGAGTCACCATAATGTGTATCTTTATCTGTATACTTAAAGATTAATATAAAAATATTTAAACGTCGAGCTGTTACTTATCAAAAAAAGAAATATCCTACGAGTCATCCACTGTACGTAGATACATTCGGTGTGAAGAATGCTATGTGCACAGCACTAGCGGATTTCTTCTAGAATATGTCGGAGCTCCGACGAATCTATTGTGAACCTGCTAATGAAAGTAAATGTATTCGTTAATAGAATGCATAGTCACCAGAATGTGTATAATTATCGGTATTCTTAAAGCATAATATAAAAATATTTAAACGTAAAGCTGTTACTTAACAGAAAGCGAAAGACGACGCAGCCATAAACGGTACGTAGATACATTCGGTGTGAAGAATGCTATGTGCACAGCACTAGCGGATTTCTTCTAGAATATGTCGGAGCTCCCACGCATCTCTTGTGAACCTGCTAACGAAAGTAAATGTATACGTTAATACAATGCATAGTCACCAGAATGTGTATAATTATCGGTAGTCTTAAAGCATAATATAAAAATGTTTAAACGTCAAGCTCTTACTTACCAGAAAGGAAAGACGACGCAGTCATAAACGGTACGTAGATACATTCGGTGTGAAGAATGCTATGTGCCCAGCACTAGCGGATTTCTTCTAGAATATGTCGGAGCTCCCACGCATCTCTTGTGAACCTGCTAACGAAAGTAAATGTATACGTTAATACAATACATAGTCACCAGAATCTGTATAATTGTCGGTATTCCTAAAGCATAATATAAAATATTTAAACGTCAAGCTGTTACTTACCAAAAAACGAAAGACGACACAGTCATTAACGGTACGTAGATACATTCGGTGTGAAGAATTCTACGTGCACAGCACTAGCTGATTTCTTCTAGAATATGTCGGAGCTTCCTCGCATCTGTAGTGAACCTGCTAACGAAAGTAAATGTATACGTTAATACAATACATAGTCAACAGAATCTGTATAATTGTCGGTATTCCTAAAGCATAATATAAAAATATTTTAATGTCAAGCTGTTACTTACCAAAAAACGAAAGAAGACGCAGTCATCCATTGTACGTATATACATTCGGTGTGAAGAATGCTGTGTGCACAGCACTAGCGGATTTCTTCTAGAATATGTCGGAGCTCCCACACATCTTTTGTCAACATGCTAACGAAAGGAAATTTATACATTACCTTACACCAAAGTCACCATAATGTGTATCTTTATCTGTATTCTTAAAGCATAATATAAAAAATTAAAACGTCAATCTGTTACTTATCAAAAAAGAAATATCCACGGAGTCATTCACTGGACGTAGATACATTCGGTGTGAAGAATGCTATGTGCACAGCACTAGCGGATTTCTTCTAGAATATGTCGGAGCTCCCACACATCACTTGTCAACCTGCTAACGAAAGGAAATTTATACATTGGGACAGTCCATAGTCACCCGAATGTGTATAATTATCAGTATTCTTAAAGCATAATATAATAATATTTAAACGTTAAGCTGTTACTTACCAAAAAACGAAAGACGACGCATTCATAAACGGTACCTAGATACATTCGGGGTGAAGAATGCTATGTGCACAGCACTAGTGGATTTCTTCTCGAATATGTCAATGCTCCCACGCATCTGTTGTGAACCTGCTAACGAAAGTAAATGAATACGTTAATACAATGCATAGTCACAAGAATGTGTATAATTATCTGTATTCTTAAAGCATAATATAAAAATATTTAAACGTCGAGCTGTTACTTATCAAAAAAAAAGAAATATCCACCTAGTCATCCACTGTACGTAGATACATTCGGTGTAAAGAATGCTATGTGCACAGCACTAGCGGATTTCTTCTAGAATATGTCGGAGCTCCCACGCATCCATTGTGAAGCTGCAAACGAAAGAAAATGTATACGTTAATACAATGCATAGTCACCAGAATGTGTATAATTATCGGTAGTCTTAAAGCATAATATAAAAATGTTTATACGTCAAGCTGTTAGTTACCAAAAAACGAAAGACGACGCAGTCATAAACGGTACGTAGATACATTCGGTGTGAAGAATGCTATGTGCACAGCACTAGCGGATTTCTTCTAGAATATGTCGGAGCTCCCACGCATCTGTTGTGAACCTGCTATCGAAAGTAAATGTATATATTAATACAATGCATAGTCACCAGAATGTGTATAATTACCGGTATTCTTAAAGCATAATATAGAAATATTTAAACGTCAATCTGTTACTTACCAAAAGACGAAAGACGACGCATTCATAAACGGTACCTAGATACATTCGGTGTGAAGAATGCTATGTGCACAGCACTAGCGGATTTCTTCTAGAATATGTCGGAGCTCCCACGCACCTATTGTGAATCTGCTAACGAAAGTAAATCTATACGTTAATACAATGCATAGTCACCCGAATGTGTATAATTATCGGTACTCTTAAAGCATACTATAAAAGTATTTTTACGTCAAGCTGTTACTTACCAAAAAACGATAGACGACGCAGTCATCCACTGTACGTAAATACATTCGGTGTGAAGAATGCTATGTGCACAGTACTAGCGGATTTCTTCTACAATATGTCGGAGCTCCCATGCATGTGTTGTGAACCTGCTATCGAATGTAAATGTATACATTAATACAATGCATAGTCACTAGAATGTGTATAATTATCGGTATTCTTAAAGCATAATTAAAATATTTAAACGTCAAGCTGTTCCTTACCAAAAAACGAAATACGATGCAGTCATCCACTGTACGTAGATACATTCGGTGTGAAAAATAATATGTGCACAGCACTAGCGGATTTCTTCTTGAATATGTCGGTGGTCACACGCATCTCTTGTCAAGCTGCTAACGAAAGGAAATTTATGCATTGGGACACTCCATAGTCACCAGAAGATGTATAATTATAACTATTCTTAAAGCATAATATAGAAATATTTAAACGTCAAACTGTTACCTACCGAAAAACGAAATACGAACGCAGTCATCCACTGTACGTAGATACTTTCGGTGTGAAGACTGCTATGTGCACAGCACTAACGGATTTCTTCTAGAATATGTCGGAGCTCCCACGCATCTCTTGTCAACATGCTAACGAATAGAAATTTATACATTACCACACACCAAAGTCACCATAATGTGTATCTTTATCTGTATTCTTAAAGAATAATATAAAAATATTTAAACGTCGAGCTGTTACTCATCAAACAATGAAGTATCCACGGAGTCATCCACTGTACGTAGATTCATTCGTTGTGAAGAATGCTATGTGCACAGCATTATCGGATTTCTTCTAGATTATGTCGGAGCTCCCACACGTCTCTTGTCAACCTGCTAACGAAAGGAAATTTATACATTGGGACACTCCATGGTCACCAGAATGTGTATAATTATCGCTATTCTTATTGCATAATATAGCAATATTTAAACGCCAAGCTGTTACTTACCAAAGAACGAAATACGACGCAGTCATCCACTGTACGTAGATACATTCAGTGTGAAGAATGCTATGTGTACAGCACTAGCGGATTTCTTCTAGAATATGTCGGAGCTCCCACGTGTCTCTTGTCAACCTGCTAACGATAGAAAATTTCTACATTACCACACAACAAAGTCACCAGAATGTGTATCTTTATCTGTATTCTAAAACATAATATAGAAATATTTAAACGTCGAGCTGTTACTTATCAAAAAAAGTAGTATCCACGGAGTCATCCACTGTACGTAGATACATTCGGTGTGAAGAATGCTATGTGCACAGCACTATCGGATTCCTTCTAGAATATGTCGCAGCTCTCACACATCTCTTGTCAACCTGCTAACGAAAGGAAATTTATGCATTGGGACACTCCATAGTCACCAGAATGTGTATAATTATCGCTATTCCTAAAGCATATTATTGTTATATTTAAACGTCAAGCTGTTACTTACCAAAAAACGAAATACGACGCAGTCATCCACTGTACGTATATACATTCGTTGTGAAGAATGCTATGTGCACAGCACTAGCGGATTTCTTTTAGAATATGTCGGTGCTCCCACACATCTTTTGTCAACCTGCTAACGAAAGGAAATTTTGACATTGGTACACTCCATAGTCACCAGAATGTGTATAATTACCGCTATTCTTAAAGCATAATATATAAATATTTAAACGTCAAGCTGTTACTTACCAAAAAACGAAAGACCGACGCAGTCATAAACTGTACGTAAATACATTCGGTGTGAAGAATGCTATGTGCACAGCACTAGCGGATTTCTTCTAGAATATGTCGGAGCTCCCGCGCATGTCTTGTCAACCTGCTAACGAAAGGAAATTTATACATTACCACACACCAAAGTCACCAGAATGTGTATCTTTATCTGCATTCTTAAAGCATGATACAAATATATTTAAACGTCGAGCTGTTACTTATCAAAAAAAGAAATACCCACGCAGTCATCCATTGTACGTAGATACAATCGGTGTGAAGAATGCTATGTGCACAGCACAAGCGGTTTTCTTCTATAATATATTGGTATTCCCACGCATCTGCTTTAAACCTGCTAACGAAAGTAAATGAATACATTAATACACTACATAGTCACCAGAATGTGTATAATTATCGGTATTCTTAAAGCATAATATAAATTATTTAAACGTCGAGCTGTTACTTACCAAAAAACGAAAGACCGACGCAGTCATCCACTGTACGTAGGGACATTCGGTGTGAAGGATGCTATGTGCACAGCACTAGCGGATTTCTTCCAGAATATGTCGGTGCTCCTACGGATCTGTAGTCAACCTGCTAACGAAAGTAAATGAATACGTTACTACACTCCATAGACACAAGAATGTGTATAATTATCGGTATTCTTAAAGCATAATATAAAATTATTTAATCGTCGAGCTGTTGCTTATCAATAAACAAAAGACGACGCAGTCATATTCGGTACGTCGATACATTCGGTGTGAAGAATGCTATGTGCACAGCACAAGCGGATTTCATCTAGAATATGTCCGTGCTCCCACGCATCTCTTGTCAACCTTCTAACGAAAGAAAATGTATACATAAGGACACTGCAAAGTCGCCAGAATGTGTTACATTATCTGTATTCTTAAAGGTAAATATAATAATATTTGACCATCGCGCTGTTACTAATCCAAAAAACCAAATACGACGCAGTCATCCACTGTACGTAGATACATTCGGTGTGAAGAATGCTATGTGCACAGCACTAGCGGATTTGATCTGGAATATGTCCGTGCTCCCAGGCATCTCTTGTCAACCTGCTAACGAAAGAAAATGTATACATTAGGACACTGCAAAGTCACCAGAATGTGTAACGATAACTGTTTTCTTAAAGCATAGTATAAAAATTTTTTACCATCGAGCTGTTACTTACCAAAAAACGAAATACGACGCAGTCATCCACTGTACGTAGATACATTCGGTGTGAAGAATACTATGTGCACAGCACTAGCGGATTTCTTCTAGAATATGTCGGAACTCCCACATATCTCTTGTCAACCTGCTAACGAAAGGAAATTTATACATTGGGACACTCCATAGTCACCAGAATGTGTATAATTATCGCTATTCTTAAAGCATAATATTGTTATATTTAACCGTCAAGCTGTTACTTACCAAAAAACGAAAGACCGACGCAGTCATCCACTGTACGTAGGGACATTCGGTGTGAAGGATGCTATGTGCACAGCACTAGCGGATTTCTTCCAGAATATGTCGGTGCTCCCACGGATCTGTAGTCAACCTGCTAACGAAAGTAAATGAATACGTTAATACACTCCATAGACACAAGAATGTGTATAATTATCGGTATTCTTAAAGCATAATCTAAAATTATTTAATCGTCGAGCTGTTACTTACCAATAAACGAAAGACGACGCAGTAATATTCGGTACGTAGATACATTCGGTGTGAAGAATGCTATGTGCACAGCACTTGCGGATTTCATCTAGAATATGTCCGTGCTCCCACGCATCTCTTGTCAACCTGCTAACGGAAGAAAATGTATACATTGCAAAGTCACCAGAATGTGTAACATTACCTGTATTCTTTAAGCATAATTTAAAAGTATTTGAACATCGAGCATTTTCTTACCATAAAAGAAATACGACGCAGTCACCCACTGTACATAGATACATTCGGTGTGAAGAATGCTATGTGCACAGCACTAGCGGATTTCTTCCAGAATATGTCGGAGCTCCCGCGCATGCCTTGTCAACCTGCTAACGAAAGGAAATTTATACATTACCACGCACCAAAGTCACCAGAATGTGTATCTTTATCTGCATTCTTAAAGCATGATACAAATATATTTAAACGTCGAGCTGTTACTTATCAAAAAAAGAAATACCCACGCAGTCATCCACTGTACGTAGATACATTCGGTGTGAAGAATGCTATGTGCACAGCACTAGCGGATTTCTTCTACAATATGACGCTGCTCTCTCACATCTCTTTTCAACCTGCTAACGAGACATAATGTATACATTAGAACACCCCAAAGTCACCAGAATGTGTATCATTATATGTATTTTTAAAGCATAATATAAAAATATTTGAACACCGAGCTGTTACTACCACAAAACGAAAGACAGACGCAGTCATCCACTGTACGTAGATTCATTCAGTGTGATGAATGCTATGTGCACAGCACTAGCGGATATCTTCTAGAATATGTCGCTGCTCTCTCACATCTCTAGTCAACCTGCTAACGAAAGAAATTGTATACATAAGGAAACGCCAAAGTCACCAGAACGTGTATCATTATCTGTATTCTTAGAGCATAATAAAAAAATATTTAGACATCGAGCTGTCACTTACCAAAAAAAAAAAAAAAGAGATCGACGCAGTCATCCACTGTATCTAGATATATTCGGTGTGAAGAATGCAATGTGCACAGCACTAGCGGATTTCTTCTAGAATATGTCGCTGCTCTCCCACATCTCTCGTCAACCTGCTAACGTAAGAAGACGTATACACTTGGACAGTCCAATGTCATCAGAATGTGTATCATTACCTCTATTCTTAAAGCATAATATAAAAATATTTAAACATCGAGCTGTAACGTACCAAAAAACGAAAGATCGTCGCAGTCATCCACTGTACGTAGATACATTCGGTGTGAAGAATGCTATGTGCACAGCACTAGCGGATTTCTTCTAGAATATGTCGCTGCCCTCTCCTATCTGTTGTGAACCTGCTAACGAAGGAAAATGTATACATTAAAATACTCCAAAGTCACCAGAATGTGTATCATTATCTGTATTCTTCAAGCATAATATAAAAGTATTTAAACATCGAGCTGTTACTTACCAAAAAACGAAAGATCGACGCAGTCATCTACTGTACGTAGATACATTCGGTGTGAAGAATGCTATGTGCACAGCACTAGCGGATTTCTTCTAGAATATGTCGTTGTTCTCTCACATCTCTTGTCAACCTGCTAACGAAAGAAAATGTATACATTAGGACACTCCAAAGTTACCAGAATGTGTATCATTATCTGTATTCTTGAAGCATAATATAAAAATATTTAAACATCGAGCTGTTGCTTACCAAAGAACGAAAGATCGACGCAGTCATCCACTGTACGTAGATACATTCGGTGTGAAGAATGCTATGTGCACAGCACCAGCGGATTTCTTCCAGACTATGTCGCTGCTGTCTCTCATCACTTGTCAACCTGCTAACGAAAGAAAACGTATACATTAGGACACTCCAAAATCACCAGAATGTGTATCATTATCTGTATTCTTAAATCATAATATAAAAATATTTAAACGTCGAGCTGTTACTTACCAAAGAACCAAAAATCTACGCAGTACATTTTTGCCGTGATAGTCTTGCATAACGACTGAAAAGTACGCTAGTACTTTTGCAAGTGTCCGAAAGACACCGAATGTGCCACACATTAGCGTTTATATCCCTGCTAATTTATCCTTTTTTCTGCTATATCTGCGTATTTATTTTTTCGTTTTTAAGACCTAAAGCACAATTTTTCTTACTGGTGACACTTATACGTGTTTAGTTAACGCACTTTACGTACTTGCTCCCAGTTTATTAAATAAATAGTAGACTGAGTAAGAAGGGGGAAAATTCGATCGGAGATTAAATGTACCGTAAAGCAAATACAGTTGGTCATGTAACAGTCAACGCATATCACCATTCGGGGAAGTGGACAGTGACACAAATGAAAGAGTTTTTGGACATGTTTACTAATATTTTACGCTTCTTAATCAAATGGTGAAGAAAATAATTTGATGACAAAATACACCAAAGAAGATGAATGTGTACTTTGATTAGCTACACTATTGTGTTTTTTTTTATTTGTGCAGAAAATGTATTTAAGCTGAATGCAGAAATTGGTAGTAGGTGCTGTGGAAATTTAAAAATAGTTGATATAGCATCTACCTTCAGCCACATATGTTCAAATTTTTCTCTGTCTAAACATTCCTCTTCAAAGTGTTTTGAACATACTTTGGAATATTTTCTAGGGACAAAATTACTCCTCCTTATTTTCTGGAGCCACATATTTACTCGTTGTTCATCCTTCGGGAAACTAAAAAATAAATCACACATAATCATTCTCCATGTCCTAGACACACTTAACATGGTCTCCTACTGTAACTTTATAGTAAACAAAAAGGTTTGGACACACATATTATTCGAAGACAAGTACAGACTCCCACTCCCGTCTTTCAAATCTGTATACACAATCGACATGTTACTGATAGATGCATGGAGGGTAGTATTTGCTGAAACAACTAACCATTCCCTTTCCTGTTCCACTAGCAAATTTACGAGAGGAAGCGATTGTTTGTAAGCTTCTGTACGAGCCGTAATATCTATTATATTGTCATAAAACCGTAGAAAAATAGGTCTACAGAATCAAGCCTTAATGCGTCTCGAAATTTTAAAAACATAGTACCCATGAAAAATTACCATCCCTCCATTCACATATTTTTCTTTGCATCCGTAGCAACAAAAGTAATTCACCATCGCTATTACACTATCAACAAACGGTGAAAACACAACAAAAACTCTTGATATTATAAACTTCAAACTCTGCGGAAAGCACACACGCAGAGCAAAGTCCCGAAAACACGTGACAATCCTGGTTTAATGTTGACAACATGCGCAGAACGCAATGCTCACTCCAGAGATATTTACTCTGTGACTCACCCAACCAACGTTAGTGATAAAAGACCCTGAACCTCTTGTTCCGAAGATCCATCTCCTCCCCACATGACCAAAGATAACAATCTCTTCGAGAAGCTTCGACCATAAATATAATAGACTGGCTAAATACATTGACAGTCGATTTTAAGCATTTGAATTTCAGTACAGCTTCTCTGTGGCAGCCCAATGCTTCATGCACTTTCAACTTTTCTACCCCTTTCTTCCAGTTCGAAAAACCAGTTCCCATGAAAGTTTTTTACATTTTGTGAGAAAATTGAAAATGATTTTCTTCAAACATTTATCTGCAAATTTTGCAAAAACTAACATCTTTTACCTCATTGTAATCGATCCACGCAAATTGCTGTTTCCAAGAGGGCTGATAACAGCGTGTTTTTTTCCGGGAACAGTGTTTTTTGTCACCGCCACAGTTCCGTCACTATCTGTGTCTTTGTTGTCACACACAGCACCACTAACACTGGGTCTAGCTTCACCATCGCCAACACTTGCCACATTGTCACATTTCTTCCTAATTATAAACTTGTCCATTTTAAACTGGACAGTAAGGGACGAAAGATTAACAACTGAACCGAGTCACAGTAAGACTAACTGACCACTGGCGGTGCTCAGCTCCGGAATACTTACGTCTGCTGGCAACATTAGCTGCGGCCTGGGTAACAGTACTGTGCGCCTGACAAGAAGTAGCCCTGTAACAATAGTGTTGACTATTGTCAGGGCCGGCTCTAAGGGGGAGGGGAGGGGGAAGGGAGAACTGTGCCATCGCCCAGGGCGGCAGATTTCAAAAAAATGGTTCAAATGGCTCTGAGCACTATGGGACTTAACTACTGAGGTCATCAGTCCCCTAGAACTTAGAACTACTTAAACCTAACTAACCTAAGGATATCACACACATCCATGCCCGAGGCAGGATTCGAACCTGCGACCGTAGCGGTCACGCGGTTCCAAGCTGACGCACTTAGAACCGCACGGCCACCCCGGCCGGCGCGGCAGATTTCTGGGGGTGGCAAATCCATCTTGCGTAAATGAAGGAATGTGAGAATAAATTGGAAATACAAATTATTCATAAAATCAAGGGTCTTATTGGAGATTATCTATGGTACGGAATCAGTTTGCTCCGATTTACGAAAGAAACGTTTCCTCCAACAAAAATGGCTTAAAACTTATTGCATTCCAAAAAATGTTTAATGGATTTCAGCTTTTGCTTTTTACGAGTATGTCAACATATGACGTTTTGGTAAACATAGTAGATAATTTTCGATAACATAAAATCCAGACAAAGAGTCATTCGAAATACTTTTTGAAACTGCTGCCTAATCGCTAGCGTGTTGTAACCGATTGCCGGCCATTATTGCTCGCGACAATGCCAGCTCGTGTGCGGGGGTAATTAATGAGCTCGTTGTCGAAAGGACAACTAACGCCACATCACGAGATACACAACGGCGTAGGTCACGTATGAATGACGTTCAGGGCTATAACTTACGTATCACCGAAATGAAACACGAGCAACGACGACCGAAGTTGCCAGGGAAAAAAAATCAATGCATTACAGCTCTAATTCGAGCGACCTCAACCAATTTAGTACCACGGAGGTGAAAAGCCAAGAAAGTGTGGGAGCACTGAAGTGGCACTGAGGATATGAATTGACCTGGCGCGAAGACGATAATACAGACCCACCTTATTTTATCATAACTACTTAAGCAGAAAAAACCATTTCAAAACACATTTCATTCCGTAAATAACACACTTATGGTTTAAGACGCAAATCAGTCTATTATCAAATACAGAACTTAATGCCTGGAATCCTTCTATAATCCTTTATAAATTCTTAGACTTTCTTACGATAACTCTATGGAAAACATGTTTCAAGACACCACAGTGTTGTACTAAACTTTTCGAGCTAATCCAGAAAGCACGAATAAATTCTTTTGTCCGATTCCACCTGCCGGCTTTGACCAATGACCTCATACCCAAATCAAAGAAGCTACATGGAGGCGATATGAAGGCAACGAGCATAGTCTTAGCACAGTATTTAGATTCTGGAAACGAGGCTTATTCCTAGACAAGAGAATGTACCACTAGAATAAAAGAAAATAAACATACATTCGGTAAAATACCATCGCAGTTCACCCGATTAATTACACAGTCACGAGTTATATCCTCCAGAAATTGAAGTAACCATAGTTTGCTCGAGTAAGTGAAAAAACAACAGACGATCTTTAAAGTGCTTTCCAATATTACGCATAATAAACTCATAATATTACAGAATAGCGGTAATTCTTAATAATAAGTACCGAGTCTATAGGACTACCGCAGGGAAATGGGGGTTTTGGGCGAGACCAAACTAAAATCAAATACAACAACCGCAAAATGAAATAAACCGTAACATACAGGAAATGTAAGATAGACGTAATCCGGAAATAAGGAGAAAGCAACAAAAAATTCCTAAAGGAAAATGCACCATAGAAGGAAAATTGACGAGGAAATAAATCTTGCAATCGGTAACTGTAAATGACTATAAGGTCAATCATAGTTATCGATTTCACGGTTCATAATTTTCAGTGTTTTTGCTGTGTTCTTTATTACAGGAGTTCTATTTTGGCTTTGCTTTCTGCACTACTGCGATAAATAACAAATCTTGGAATTAGTAACTACAATTGACTTGTATATGTCAATTCTAGCTGTTGATTCCAAGGTTAGATATTTATCGCGTTTTTGCAGCAGTAAAGGAAGTTAAATCCTTACAGGATTATCAACCCACACCTGACGAAAATTACATAATAAAAGAACGAGGAGCTGACCATTAGGGTGACACCACACCTGAAAATTCAAAAAGAATGCACAGTAGGCGTGTAGACAAAATCTGGAATCGACAACTAGAACTGACTTACATAGCTCAAGTACAGAAGCAAAAACCAACAAAATAAATCCTAGAAAATAAGAACACACACTTAATGGCAAGTCACCAAAAATAACCAACCGTGGAATGGAGAACTAAAACTGACCTACGTAGCTGTCCTCTTAATTTCCTGGTAAACCTCACTCTTGAAAATCGTGCCACATTCGGAAAAAATGCGAGAACCTAGATTATAAATATTATTGCAGATCGTTTCATTAACATCAACGCAAGATGTGCTCCTATGTTCCCGCTCAACTTCTTCTAGGTAAATAAGTAACAAAATATTTTTGAAAAGCAAGATGATAAATACGATAGCTAATCCTTCCAGTCGCAGCTATTTAGGCTGCACTCTCAGATTCATGCCTATCCACACTCTCAGTAATCGCGACATATTTGTAATAAACAGCATAGTTTATATCAGTTGCTAAGATCACCGCAGATAATATTTAATAACAGGCCACTTACGTCCTTCACATCGTAAACTCGTTACGTTACACAGTACGTCACTCGTTAAAGCTGACGGGCGGAATCTGGACTGGCAGAAATCAGTTGCTGGTTGGCGCCTCACCAAAAACCGCCATCGCTGCTGCGTGCCCTTACTGCAGCTCACGGTTTCTTACGATGTTGATGCATGGGACACGAACATTCGTGTTGCTCGCCTTTCGACTCGGCTCGGACTGTTTCTAAGCAACGTCACAGGGCGATGCTCGCTTCACAACAATTCCCGCAAACGTAACGTCATTTTGACGTCACTCGCAATATCGATGAGCGCATGAGCGGCTATCATCTTTGTTTCAACGAAGAATGTGAATATTATTGCTCCTCGATTCACTCGTAGCAATTTAAGCCGTCCTCCTAGGTTCCTGCCTAACCACACACTCGGGAAACGCCACACAATCGTGAATAAACAGAGAAATATTATTGACAAGGGAGTATGAATGATACTAAAATGTAGACTTTCACGGCCGGAAATATCATGTCCATTATAATTATCCGGGCTGTTATGCCGTGGTCGGTTGATGAATTCTGTGTCGAATCCCAACGTTTCGTCTCCGACTGCGGGAGACATCTTCAAGGGGGTCCGTAGCTCAATGGAAGGTCCAGTAGCGAGCCAGTGGGTGTGTTGGACCTTCCATTGAGCTACGGACCCCCTTGAAGATGTCTCCCGCAGTCGGAGACGAAACGTTGGGATTCGACACAGAATTCATCAACCGACCACGGCATAACAGCCCGGATAATTATAATGGACATGAGAGTATGAATGTTAATGGTTCTCATTTAACTCGTGTCCTCTTATGTTCCTGTCTAACCACGTACTCGAAAGACGGCCGTATTCGGAAATAAAGAACCAAATATTTGCAAGAAGGAAGAATATGAATTTTATTGGTGCTCGTTTCAGTCGCAGCAATTTAAGCTGTCCCCCTACGGTTCTGCCTGACCACACACTCGGAAATAGCTGAATATTTATTTCATCCATCGTTCTCGAATCACACTCAATGTAAATAGCAACCAGTATTGCAGAACATACTTGTATTACATTCATAAGAAAGTAACAGAATGTTATAACAACGCTAGTAGGAAAGAAATCCATGTAACAGCTTTCGACTCCAGAAACCGCAACGTCATTCATGCGATTTTTAACTACGGTCTTTATTATCATATTCGATTTTGAAGGCTTGTATAATTGATGCGTTATTAAATGACATTTAATGATAATGGTGCAGTGTTTGTGTTATATTTTCAATGCTCCGTTACATTGAAACGGCATACTAAAAATTATAAAACAAGTGTGTTTGAACTTAATTTGTAAATTGTTGCCGATAACAACTCTCTCCTAAGACGGCGCTCTTATATGAAGGCATTATCCGTCGATAAATCATTAATTTTTTTAATTATAGCAGTAAATATAATGAATCATCCCAAGAGTGACATGTTTTTGTAAATCTCCGGTATGGGCTCTTGAAATCTTGTGAGAGGCCAGTATCGAATGCTAATGGAAGCCGATAGCCGATCATGCGGTAGTCAAAATGACGTCACATTTGCAGGAATTGTAGTGAAGCGAGCGTTACGCGTTGGGGAGACACACTGTATTGTTGAAAGCTGCGTCACGTTGCGCTTTCTCTTGCATACTCTAAGAGCATGGCTCTAGTGGCTCTAAGCACTATGGGACTTAACATCTGAGGTCATCAGTCCCCTAGACTTAGAACTACTTAAACCTAACTAACCTAAGGACATCACACACATCCATGTCCGAGGCAGGATTCGAGCCTGCAACCGAAGCATCAGCGCGGTTCCGGGCTGAAGCGCCTAAAACCGCTCGGCCACAGCGGTCGGCTCTAAGAGGGTATGAGGACAATTATCACCGTACAATTAAAGAAACTATCCACTGGTGATTGAAACTATAGTATGGCATTGTTGGAAGGGATGTCCCATTCGGGTTCGGCCGCCACATTGGTCGACTTGCGGCCGATGATAAGGATAACACAACAGCCAGTCCACGAGCGGAGAAAACCTCCAACCTGTCCGGGAATCGAACCCGGGCCCAGTGCATGGGAGGCAAGCACATTACCACCCAGCTAAGCAGGCGGACTCCACTGGTGATAATAACCGAGGAGTAAACGGGCTGTGGCGCCCGGGTCAATGACAGCGAGAATAATGTCCTTGGCGGCCAAAGGAAAGAAATAAAGAAACATTAAGATACGAAAGAAAATAAATAAAAATAGTAAAATCGATCAATCGAGACAACCCTTTCGGTACGTGAATGTAATCAGAGCTATTTATTTATTTTTATTTCATTTTACTCTTCTAGTTCCGTAGGACGAAAGTGAGGAGCAAATCTCCATGATCATGGAGTGAATCAGTAGATGAAATTAACATCAGAAACGTTAGTAACAGTTAAGACAAAATTTACACGAAACGCATTCATGTGACAATATGATGAGTAAAAACTAGAGTAATCAACAGTATAACTTATAAATTTTCTTAATTTTTGTCCTGGAGCTATCCAGTAGTTGAGAGGGAGTGAGCCATGAGGAAATTCTTCTGTTTAGAGTTGAAAGTGCGTGGGTTAGTGTTAAGATGTTTTAATTCCTGTGGTAACTTATTGAAAATGAATGCAGCGGAATTCTGCACCCGTTTCTGCACAAGAGTCAAGGAAATGCTACTCAAACGCAGTTTGGATTTTCGCCTAGTACTAACTGTGGGAAAGCTGCTAATTCTTCGGAATAAGCTGATACTGTTAACAACAAGCGACATTAAACAAAATATATTTTAAGAGACCCATGTCAGAATTCCCATACTCCTGAACATGGGAAGACAAGATGCTCGCTAACGTACACCACATATTACTGGAACTACCCTTTTCTGAGCCAAAAGTATGCTTTGGTAATGGATAAAGATACCCTAAAACGTAATATCGTATGTGATAGGCGAATGTAAATAAGGATAGTAAACTAATTTGTGTATTGTGCTGTCACCTTCTTCAGGTATTGCTCTGACGGCAGTTACGTCAGCATTACGTTTCTGAAGAAGGTCGTGAACATTGTTTTTCCATGATAGCTTACTATCTACCTCAACACCGAGGAATTTGGATTGTTCAGGTTCACTAGTCAGATGGCCACTCCGTGTAATGAAAATGGCATTTTAGTTGAATTGTGTGTTAGAAATTACGAACACTGAATCTTATTGTGATTTAAGATCAGTCTCCTCCCCCCCCCCCCCCCCCCCCCTCACAACTTACTCGTGCACCTGCCGCCACGTCGTAGGCAACCGTTGCCATTGCTATGTAGAATGATCTGTAGCGGTCTGTTGTTGTAGAGGAATCAGTTGTGAGATACTCTTCTTATTCCATTCCATAATTGCCCAGCTTCTGCAGTAATACTTTATGATCAACAAATCAAACGTCCTAGTTAAACCAAATAATACATCTACTGTTCGGGACTTTGTATTTATTCCGTCCAGTGTCTCACGGAGAAAAGAGAATATAGCATTTTCAGTTGTTAAACCTTTTCTGAAAACTAACTATGTTGACAGAAAATTATGTGCACTGCAGTGATCAATTACCGTTACATACACAGCCTTTTCAATAACTTTAGCAAACACCGGTGGCACATAAATGAGTCTAAAATTTTTTTATAAAGCCGTTTCACTAGTGAGTACTTCAATCCCTCAGAAAACTGACCATTCCTAAGCGAAAAATTACAAATATGGCTAAGTACTGGTCTAAGATATGCAGCGGAGTGCCTTATTGGTCTGCTAGATATCCCGTCATATCCATGAGATCCCGTGGTCTTCAGTGATGGTGACTCACTTTGCTACTCGTCATTATGACGGAGGTGTATTTCAGATAGCAGTCTTGTAAAGCTATTTTCTAACAGATTTATGTGGTTCCCTGTATAAATAAGTTTGTTATTTAATTCACCTCCTGTATCGAGAAAGTTCTTGTCAAATACTGTACATATATCTGATTTATCAATAATAAAAAGATTTTTACTACGTACAGGCTTTATGTCCTCGTTCTAGTGCTGCTGACCACACACTTCCTTCTCTGGTGACTATATAGTTTTTAATCGTATCTTGAGAATAGCTGTTCCATTTTCATACCACATGCTTCTTGCGTTCTTTATAACATTTTAAGTACTTTGCTGTACTGTCTGTAATGGGCTACTGGTGCTCGATTGCGACCATTTCTAACGTTATATAATTCCCACTTTGTTCTACATGATATACTTGCCCGCTAACCAGCTACCAGTACCCTGTTTGAACGTTTTAACCGAAAGCTACTCTCAAAAAGCGTCGGAAATCTGTTGAGGATAAGCAGGACATTTATCGTCAATTTTATCAGCACTATAAACATCATGTCACTCTTGTTCTGTAACGAGGTTTAAAAACTAAGGTTTAAAAAGTTTCGGTTGCCACCGGCTTAATTTTTCAAAACACACTCACGGAGGAAAAAAGTGCAACACCGAAAAGGAGTTCTGCGACATAAACTAAAGATAGTAGGCGTGATTCTAAACCTGAAAACGAAGTCTATTCAACATTTCACCCCACTTGCATAAGGGTGTTGCACTAGCGCCACTAGGACGACGATAATCACGTTTTGCTTGAAATACAGCTGTAACGTTCGTGAGCGTAGGAAGACATTATCAAAACCTCAATGCGTTTGAGTGAGGTCGTGTAATAGAGCTACGAGAAGCTGGATGTTGCCTCTGTGATAATGCTGGCAGCGGTGGTCACGAAAATCTACAATCGAAGGAAGACCTGGCCCCGGACTGACACATGGCACCACCGAGAGGGAAGAACGTCGTGTTCGGCGTATGGCCCTGGGCATCACACTGCATCTGCAGCGGCAATTTGAACAGCAGTTGACACCACAGTGGCACAACGAACTGTTGAAAATCGGCTATTTCAAGGCCAGCTCCGAACCAGATGCGCTGTAACGTGCATTTCACTGATCCCAAACTTTCGCCATTTGCGGCTTCAATAGTGTCAAGCGAGAGCTCATTGGAGGACAAAAATGTCTCTGAGCACTACGGGACTTAACATCTGAGGTCATCAGTCCCCTAGAACTTAGAACTACTTCAACCTAACTAACCTAAGGACATCACACACATCCATGCCCGAGGCATGATTCGAACCTGCTACCGTAGTGGATTGGAGGACAGAAAGGTTTTTTTCTGACGAAAGCCGGTTCTGCCTCGGGGCCAGTGATGACCGTGTGTTGGTTAGAAGGAGGCCAGTTGAGGACATGAAGCCAACCTGTCTGCGTGCTAGACACACTGGACCTACATCTGGGCTCAGGGACTGCAGTGCGATTTCGTATCACAGCAAGAGCGCTCTCTTGGTTATCCCATGCACGCTAACTGCAGAATGTACGTGCATCTTGTGGTTCGACCTGTTGTGTTGCTATTCATGAACAACATTACAGGGGATGTTTTCCAACAGGATAACGGTTGTTCATACACCGCTGTTGTAATGCAATAAATCGGTTACTTCAAGGACAGCTCCGAGCCAGAGGTCACGTAGCGAGCATTCCTCTGACCCTAAAGTTTTTGGTGTTGCGATGTTTCCCGTCACTGTAGTTTGCGTTTATACTTAACATGGCGTGTCTGTATATGTGCGCAAAAATTTCTTTTAGCCTTGAAATTTGTGCACCCTCTTACTAACAGAATGCCCCTCTAGTAATGAAAATCGAACAATACTGTTGTCAATGATTGTGTTACTGTTTTCCTGTGCTCTGGTTGGAAAGTCTGCACCAGACGATACGATCTTAGATCTTCCAACATTCTTTTACTTGGGCAGTCACCTATAAAATTAATATTGAAGTCACCACATAGAACTTATTTTTGTTACTCTTGTTGAAGTGAACCCAGAACTTTCTCTATACTGGACAAAAATGTCCTGAAATGACAATTAGGGGACCTAAAAGAACTCTAATTAATTGTTTAGTTTCACTAAATTCAGCTGCTCCTGAACAACATCGAAAGACCTATTCATTGCAGTGCTTTGATACGCCAATAGTCTCATACGTACTTGCCCACTCCTCCACTCCTTGAAGAGCTCCTTGAAAAATAACCGGCTAATCTGTATCGTGGAAAATGAAGCTTCTGAATCGTCACATTATTTAACTGGTGCACTGATATACCAATAATGTCAGTCAACATCTATTAAACAGTTCACTAACTATATTTCTTATACCTCTTATATTTGATTAAATATGCTAATTCCTTCATTATTGAGGTATTCAACATTTCTGAAGGTGGATCTTTTATTTGGGAGACTTCCCTTAAGCAGGGGTGCATATCACCTGACTTCAGTCCAAAGAAGATGCAGTTATAAGAACAACTTCTACAGGAGCTTTTCCAATGAGTGATCCCACCCCCCTCCCCCCACACTACACTGTCACCCATAAGCTTTGCCGACCTCTCCTTCCTACACCTATAGAAGGGTGTAGGCCACGCCTTGTGAAATACGATCCATCGGCAGACTCAACTAGCACCACTGATTCTGAAATCACTCAGCGGATAAGAAATGACACTCACTCACCTTCTTCGCCCAGGTCAAATAGCAGTTAACTGAATATGTAGAACGAAATGGACAAGACGTGAAAAAGTTTTTTGCCAAGTCTGTGACGGAGCATTCATCAGGAGTGGGGTAAACAGAGGTGTATAAAAAAGAATCGACACACAATTTGAATCTAGTCCTTAAATAATATATAGAGGTCAAGAGGTTAAGCAGAAAGTAGCCCTGTGTTTCAGAAGAGTTGAAAATGTCTACAAATTTTTCGGTCTAAACGTGTAACCATAGTAAGGAACAATGTGTGGGGAAGTTTTGATGAGTCGAGTTGGCAATGGGGTGGCCATGCAGCAGGCATAGAGGACAGGGGCTACTGACAGTGGGCACTAGCGCTGTGACCCTCAAGACTGTGCGTAGGTAAGCCCCTGTAGCAGATGCAAACTTTTTTTGGAGTGGTTGTGTTTTTCACTAGCAGCATTGTTGGACCACCACATATCCCAGGATAGTGTTACAGTAAGTTTTTCTTTCCACATTTCCGTTTTTGTAAAGTGCTTATAGCGATGCGAAACTGTACTGGTATTTTAATAATAGTAATAATAATAATAATAATAATAATAATAATAATAATAATACTAACAGTATGATTGTGGATTCCAAAAGCGCTTTTGATTCTGTTGACAGAGAAAGAATAGATTAAATAAATGGAGGATTTGGTGTAAAGTTTAAACTGGCAGACCTAATCCGTGAAACACTCACTTTCAGATAAGTCTGTAAAGTAAAATTTATTGGAGAAATCTCACAACCTTTCGAAATAAAAACAGATGTACGTCAAAGTGACGGCCTATCCCCAGTTTCGAATGCGAGACAGTAGATCAAGTAATAAGATTTTCAAATATTTGTGGGATAAAAAGTTCACGACAAGCTACGTAAACGAAGTAAAAACGGATTTAGAAAGACACGATTCAAAAATAGAAGATATAAACAACAGAGAAGCTTTTCGGGAAAAAGTACTGAAAATGGAAGGATTCTAAGGCAGGGTATCTAACAAGTCTGGTTCAAAATGTTATCAAGACAGAAAGAAGAAACATAGCGAACAGATGAAAGCATAGTGGAAGAAAAGAAGAAACAGAAAGTGGAAAACTGAAATTGAAACCTGGTCTTCAGATGGCCTATTCGAAGCAAAAAAAACAAAAAAACAATAGTAGTAGTAGTAGTAGTAGTAGTAGTACTAGTAGTAGGCCTAGTAAAAATTATACAGGTCCAAGATGAGAATAATAGAGCCTTTTTATCTTATACATCAGAATTGCTGAAAATGGTCGTGAAAAAGGTTTGGAAAGAATAGATCTTCATATATTTTTCTGAGAAGACAGAAGTGACGATGACGGGCGGGACGAATGTGGTCGCAATGAAATAGACGAAGATGGATGCAGAGATGATGACCATGACGAAGGAGGTGCGATAGTCGATGATGAAGTGATATTTTGGGAAAAGAACCTAAAGTTACATCCAAATAAAACACTCCAACAGAGAATACTACTGGAGTACGGCGCTGTTGCGTTCGTCCCACGAAGAACGACAGAAAAGACAATGGTTCAAAGATCGAAAAATGTAACACATTTATTTAAAGGGTATGTAAAAAATCTTTAAGCCGTTATGTATGTAAATTACCATTTAAAATCTGATTCGCTATTCAATGGATTGGCAACAGTGATTTCATATCGATAAAAAGTGAATTTGCTTCATCTGAACAAATATTTAGTTATTTTCATAACTGGGTTACACTTAATTATTCCTTACTAGCTACGGACAAGCAACTCCATGTCATGTAACTGCAAGTTCGCTGAATTTCCCTCGTTTTTCACCCATAAGTATTACTCGATAGACTGATCAAGCAACTGATTGAAAACAATACCGATGAATTCTTCCCCTCTCAACAATTTGTATCTTCACAGCAATCAGTCCTATTCAATAGACTTCTCTCATGTTCGGCATTTCTTTTCGTCTATCTTAGTTTATTTACTCACCCGTCTGGAACATCATTCTGAACTTTGCCTATGCAAAAAAATGGTTCAAATGGTTCTGAGCACTATGGTCATCAGTCCCCTAGAACTTAAAACTACTTAAACCTAACTAACCTAAGGACAGCACACAACACCCAGTCATCACGAGGCAGAGAAAATCCCTGACCCCGCCGGGAATCGAACCCGGTAACCTGGGCGTGGGAAGCGAGAACGCTACCGCACGACCACGAGCTGCGTACGCCTATGCAAGAAAAGTTTTTCATACGTTTTTTCAGAACTCACATATAAATCCCACAACCCTTTAACTGCAGTTTATGAGAAAGCGCCCCTGACAATCCCAAAGAATTAAAGAAACTCTACAGGGACTCTACAGGGTATGAGCTGATTTGTTCAGTCTACATTATATTATCGACAGTCTGATATTGTACAGTATCTCCCTCTGCTTCTGACATAATTTTCTAGTTTATCTGTTGTATAAATTCATTATCCAGCGCCAAAAAACTCCCTTTCACACCTTTTTTATTTCCATACTCGTTTGAAAGTCGAGATAAACTTTGCTCTCCAATTATTCTGTACTGTGAACAATATTAGAGAATTAACGATCTAATATAATTATGCCGTTTGCATCCTGTCAGTGCAAACTTTGCGGATTTGCAGAAGAGCACATACGTGCCATCCTGACTTTGTGTCGTTGTGCAGTTGAACGCATATATTTGTTGTTAAACTACCTCATTGAAAGAAAGTAGTAAAGTTGTTCTAGAAACAGAGAAAACTGAACCCGTTTACAAATTTAAAAAAAGGAAAAGATTGTTACAGAAATAAAGAAACAACTCCATGTTGCACAACTACACTCCTGGAAATGGAAAAAAGAACACATTGACACCGGTGTGTCAGACCCACCATACTTGCTCCGGACACTGCGAGAGGGCTGTACAAGCAATGATCACACGCACGGCACAGCGGACACACCAGGAACCGCGGTGTTGGCCGTCGAATGGCGCTAGCTGCGCAGCATTTGTGCACCGCCGCCGTCAGTGTCAGCCAGTTTGCCGTGGCATACGGAGCTCCATTGCAGTCTTTAACACTGGTAGCATGCCGCGACAGCGTGGACGTGAACCGTATGTGCAGTTGACGGACTTTGAGCGAGGGCGTATAGTGGGCATGCGGGAGGCCGGGTGGACGTACCGCCGTATTGCTCAACACGTGGGGCGTGAGGTCTCCACAGTACATCGATGTTGTCGCCAGTGGTCGGCGGAAAGTGCACGTGCCCGTCGACCTGGGACCGGACCGCAGCGACGCACGGATGCACGCCAAGACCGTAGGATCCTACGCAGTGCCGTAGGGGACCGCACCGCCACTTCCCAGCAAATTAGGGACACTGTTGCTCCTGGGGTATCGGCGAGGACCATTCGCAACCGTCTCCATGAAGCTGGGCTACGGTCCCGCACACCGTTAGGTCGTCTTCCGCTCACGCCCCAGCATCGTGCAGCCCGCCTCCAGTGGTGTCGCGACAGGCGTGAATGGAGGGACAAATGGAGACGTGTCGTCTTCAGCGATGAGAGTCGCTTCTGCCTTGGTGCCAATGATGGTCGTATGCGTGTTTGGCGCCGTGCAGGTGAGCGCCACAATCAGGACTGCATACGACCGAGGCACACAGGGCCAACACCCGGCATCATGGTGTGGGGGCGATCTCCTACACCGGCCGTACACCACTGGTGATCGTCGAGGGGACACTGAATAGTGCACGGTACATCCAAACCGTCATCGAACCCATCGTTCTACCATTCCTAGACCGGCAAGGGAACTTGCTGTTCCAACAGGACAATGCACGTCCGCATGTATCCCGTGCCACCCAACGTGCTCTAGAAGGTGTAAGTCAACTACCCTGGCCAGCAAGATCTCCGGATCTGTCCCCCATTGAGCATGTTTGGGACTGGATGAAGCGTCGTCTCACGCGGTCTGCACGTCCAGCACGAACGCTAGTCCAACTGAGGCGCCAGGTGGAAATGGCATGGCAAGCCGTTCCACAGGACTACATCCAGCATCTGTACGATCGTCTCCATGGGAGAATAGCAGCCTGCATTGCTGCGAAAGGTGGATATACACTGTACTAGTGCCGACATTGTACATTCTCTGTTGCCTGTGTCTATGTGCCTGTGGTTCTGTCAGTGTGATCATGTGATGTATCTGACTCCAGGAATGTGTCAATAAAGTTTCCCCTTCCTGGGACAATGAATTCACGGTGTTCTTATTTCAATTTCCAGGAGTGTATTTAGTTTAAGAGTACTTTTCAAAAATTAAAAACAGCTTTACATACTTAGCAACGATTACTTATAAAAATCAGTAAAATATATTCATTTAAGAAGAATCACGAAAAAAACACAATAAATTGTTAAACAACAGTTTCATTTGTGACTTTATTAGCAGAACTAAATTAAATACGATATTTAAACAAAGTGAACTATGTACTGCAAAATGGCTGCCTATGTCAAGGGATCAAGTTGGGCATTAAAATGAAATGTGGACTTAAACTGATGAAGAAAGAAATTAAATAGATTGTAATTTGGTGCAGCACAAATTATATAACATTCGTATGTGCAGTAACGTCAGCTGCCCTCACGTCTGCCTGTCGGGTAAGTATAGCTCTTGAATAAAACACGTTCTCGGTTTTCAATTCGCGTCAATTCGAATAAAATCCTCGAGCTTTCCATGATTATCTCCACCATCGTCGTCAGGAGTTCACTGACTGCCGGAGCTAGCGCTACGCTAATTCACGGAGCTTCATGCTCCGGTGAGTTGTAGGGTGAGCGGATCACGCCTTTCCTACTTCTTTCTTGGGGTGCTTAGTGTTGTCTTCTTGGTGGGATCGTCCTCAGAGTTGCGTTGCTGCTATAGGGTCTTCTTGCTAATATTGCGGCGTTCCTTACACTACTGCCGGAGCTGCTCCGGTTTCTCGCTTATACAGGTATGATGACATCATCAGCAGCCAATCAGATAGACCCAATGTGGCGCGCGCATTAGTCGACCCAGGCAGCTGGCGGAGCTATTGCCCGTGGCAGCACCGGTGACGTCAGGTGACGCTAGGGGCAGGCGCCACGTTTGAAACTGCCGCTCCCGCGTCGCGCATCTGCCTTTGCTTTCTTTCGATGTGCAACGCCCGCCCCATGCCCTGCTGACTGTGTACCCTGGTCACTGTTGAAATTGTTGTTGTTTGAACGAATCTCGGCCGCTTCCTTTATAACTGAGTCCCAATGTGCAGATGCGTGTGCCAACACTTCTGTATTTTCGAACTGTATTTTATGTCTGTTTCCTAGGTAATGCTCCGCTAAGGCCGACTTGTCAAGCACCCCTTTGTTTTATATGGCTTGTGCTCAGTACAACGCTCCGCAGTCGTGCGAATTGTTTGTCCGAAACACACGCTGCCACATTCACAGGGTACAACATACACGCCGGATACTCGAAGAGCGATGTCGTCGTTAACAGGGCGCAACATATCTCGTATCTTGGGGCGGCCGGAACAGTGGTCTTAGCCCACGTTTCTGCAGCAGACGTCCTAACTTGCTGCTAGTTGCTCCACAGTATGGCAGGAATGCAGTCCGTTTGGCCTCTTCTACTGATTCACCAGGTGTCTTTCGTCGGCAACTCTTGAGAGCGTTTGCGATGTCTCTTATGCTGTATCCATTTTCCCCGAAAACACGTTTTAAGTTCTGCAGTTCAGACTGTAGGTGGTCGTCGTCAGAGATAATCCTGGCTCTATGAACCAACGTGTTCAGGACCACTTTCTTGTGCACAGGGTGGTGGAAAGTATTGGCGTTCAAGTACCGATCAGTGTGTGTTGGTTTCCAGTTCACTGAATGGCCAAGCTGGCCTCCTGCATTCCGCTCAACCAAAACATCCAAGAATGGTAGCTTGCCGTGCTTCTCCATCTCGACAGTAAATTTAATGTTGGGATGGACGCCATTCATGTGATCGACGAACTGCTGTAGCGTATCTTCACCATGAGGCCATATCAGGAAGGTGTCATCAATGTATCGTAGAAAGACAGATGGCCGTAATGTCGCAGTTGCAGAGCCTGCTCCTGAAAGTGCTCCATGAAGAAATTTGCGACTGCTGGAGACAGTGGTGATCCCATGGCTATGCCATCCATCATCTCATAATACTCATTGCAGTACAAAAAGTACGTTGTCGTTAGGACGTGACGAAACAACTTAATGGTTCCAGGTGGAAAAAAGATTCAGCGTATCTTGTATTGGCACCCTCATAAAAAGTGACACAACATCCAGGCTAACCATTAGGTCGTTTGGGCCTATCTTCATTCTATTGAGTGTCCCAACAAATTTCTGTGAGTAGACAACATGGTGTTCACAATGTCCCAATTTTGGTGCTAATAATCATGCCAGATGTTTAGCAAGTCTGTAGGTGGGCGAATTGATTGCACTAACAATAGGCCTCAGAGCAATACTTTCCTTGTGTATCTTTGGTAATCCATAAAGCCTGGGAAGTCTGGGGGCAAGAGGATTTAATTTCTTCACCACTTCATCTGGTAAACCAGAATGCTTTAATAACTTCCCTGTCTGTCTGACAATGGCTTGTGTGGGACCACGACTAAGCTTGCGGTACCTGACGTCTTCTAATAAATGTAGCATCTTCAGGTGGTAGTCTGCAGAGTTCAGAACCACGGTGGCATTCCCTTTGTCAGCTGTCAAGACAACCAAGTCTTCATTCTCACGTAATAACCGTAAGCAACGTCGTTCCTCCTGGCTAATATTAGAATTTGATAGCTTAGCTTTCGCCAGGATATGGCTGGTAGTTAGCCTGACGTCCTCAGCTGCATCGTGCGGAAGATTCCAAATGCACTGCTCTATTCCACTGATTATATCCAATATTGGCAGACGTCGTGGAGCTGAAGAAAAGTTGAGGCCTTTACTCAGCGCTGATATAGAGCCGTCGTCCAGTTCTTGGTTGGAAAGATTAACAACTGTTCTATGGGCCATACCGGATTTCACAACAGTTCTTCCGTGATTCAGTCGGTCGAACTTAGCACATTGCTTCGACGTTGCCTTGGATAAATCCATCAACTCCCAATCGAATGGTGACAATGTTGATGACAAAGACAGATGACACTCACGATGTGTCTGTTAACCTTAGAACAAATGGAATAATTTTTTAACATGGCTTACGTTCCCTGATGTAAAAAGAAAAGATGTTGCATTCCATACTTCATGCTCTTACGGGTCGAGATAAACTTTGCTCTTCTATTCTTCTGTACTGTGAAAAATATTACAGAATTAACGATCAAATATAATTATGCCGTTAGCATTTTTGTTTTACTTTCCAAAGTAAGCTACGTTCTTCCCCAGGGTTCAAGATATCTCCATACCAAATTTCATCAAAAGCGGTTCAATGTTTAGTAATGAAAATGTAGCAGATGGAGTTACTTTCACATTTATAATAGTAGCATGGTTGAGCTGATGAACTCAGCATTTCCTGGGTATTTATTACTCCAATCACCTGCTACTCCATCTCCTCCTCCCTCCTGTCTCTCCACCTCCTCCTTCTCTCCCTTTCTCTGTCCATTTACTCCTCCTCCTCCCCCTCCCTCTGCCCATCTCCTCCTCCCTCTCTCTTTATCCACCTCATCCCCTCTCTCTATTCATTCCTTTGTCTTCATCCATCTCCTCCCTCATCCAGCTCGTCATTCCCTCCCTTTCTCATCCTCCCCAGTCTCTCTGTCCATTTCCCATTCCACCATTTCACTACCTACCTCCTCCTCCTCCCTTGCTCCTGCACAGTGGTGCCCTGCCTTTCGCATATCAGCAACGCGGTCCAGTACTACCCACACAGCACGACGGTCCTGCAGGAACTGTAAATGGACAAGTGGTTCTCTGTGTAGTTCACAGTAAGCAATAACTGTTTTTTCGTCCCCATCCCAATGAGAAATAGGTGTTCTTCTCTCCACGGAGCTTCTTTCCGGACAGTAAGTAATATTTGTACGACGTTTGATTGAGATCGATCCAGTGATTTAGGAGGAAACATAAATACATTTTTATGATATATACGGGGTGTCACTCCTGAATCAGACGCATTTTCTCTGTCGTTTCAGCGGATACTTGCGATTTCGTTGCTACACTGTGTCACTGCACTGAATCAATCCAGACAACTCTTTCATGCGACGCTCAATGTCGACGGGATGCGTCAGTTTGTTTCCCGTTACAGACAAAATCATTTTTAAAGCGGAATTTTAGATGCCCATTTGATAGAGCACTTTCAGATTAGTTCTAGTGAGATATATGTTTTGTCGATATGCATTAACAGGAACAAGAACATGGGTGTAATAGTTTTCCGTTCCCATCCGGATTCTTGAGACTGGTGAGTCGCCTTGCCTCTCACCACTGGGGCGTTTAATTTCAGTGAGTGCCCTTGTCCCTCACCACTGCAATCTCGCCATAAAATTACGCCGATATTCTCTGCAACAGATATACATGGTGACGCTTATTAAACGGCATGAAACAAAATCGTCATAACTTCTGAATGGTTTGCGTTAGGACGTTCAAACGCCACGTCTGGATGCGGGACATGATGGGAATTAGTATGCGCATCCAGAAAGAAGAGCGAAATTGCCTTGCAATGGTCCCGAGTTGGAGCCTCGGTCCGGCATCCAGTTTAAATCTGGCAGGAAGTTTTATATCTGCGCACACTCGGCTGCAGAGTGAAAATTTCATTCAGGAAACATCCCCCAGGCTGTGGCTAAGTCACGTCTCCGCAATATCCTTCCTTCCAGGAGTGCTAGTCCCGCAAGATCTGCAGGAGAGCATCTGTGAAGTTTGGAAGGTAGGAGACGAGGTACTGGCGGAATTACAGGTGTGAGGACGGGTAGTGAGTCGTGCTTCGGTAGCTCAGATGGTAGAGCTCTCGTCTGCGATATGCAAAGGTCCCGAGTTCGACTCTCGGTCTGGCACACAGTTTTAATTTAGTAAGCGCATACTTGGTTTATGGTTCAAATGGCTCTGAGCACTATGGGACTTAACTGCTGAGGTCATCAGTCCCATAGAACTTAGAACTACTTAAACATAACTAACCTAAGGACATCACACACATCCATGCCCGAGGCAGGATTCGAACCTGTGACCGTAGCGATACTCGGTTTAGTTTAGCGTCGAATCCCACTTTCATTTGGATGGGTTTGTTAATAAGAAAAATGGTGCATTTCTCTTCGCCCTCAATGGGTGACTTTGTGGTGTGTCATGTCCAGTCACGGAATAATTGGAGCAATATTCTTCGGTGGCATGGTGACTACCAAGCGGTACTTAAAGGTTTTTGAAGATGATTTCATTCCCAATATCCAAAGTGATACTGATTTCGACAAGATGTAGTTCATGCAAGACGGAGCTCCACTGCATTGAAACAGGAGAGTCTTTGATGCCCTGAAGAAGCACTTCGGGGACCACTGGCGGGGGCCTCAGTTGGCCGCCATATTCTCCGGATCTGAACACAGGGGACTTCCATATGTGGGGCAATATTAAAGACAAGGTGTAGAGTAATAACTACAAAACCACCATTATCTAGTTAGTTCCAAATAAAGGTGTAGCTGTATTTACGAACCAGACCACAGTCGAATTATTGTTCTACACATTAGAGCCCTATTGTGCGCGAGATGGCAGACACACACTGAGAAGGAGTCATTTCAGATTCATCAGGAAATACACTGTTACGTTTTCAGTAACTTCCATGTTTCAATAAAGGCGGGATGGCTGATTTGAAAGGCTTGTGGTGGATTTCCCACACAATTCTTGTGCTATCTGAGCCATTCAGGAAGGAGGTCATCGACGACATCGATGTTCTGACACTTCAGCGGGTCATGCAGAATTTCTCTATTCATCTGTGCCACATCGTCACCAATGATAGCAGGCATATCGAACATGTCATAACCTAAATCCAGATATCTGTAGTGACGTTTACATGTTAAATAAACAGTGCGCACGCCATAGCTTGTAGCTAATTTACGTTTATTAATGTTTTTCCACGTAGTTTAATAATTGTCACGCCGTAATATCCATGACACCAGCTGTGCCAGAACAGGCTCCAGAGAGGAGCGTGGCCGGGAAGTTCGTTGTTGGTGCTCATAAAGTTCCCTGGTGCTTGAGTGGGGCATGCCATGTGCTGGAGCGCCGAGCGATGGGGCGAGCGTGTGAGTGTTTTTACACGACATTTGTGTATCCGTGGCAGGAACACCTGTCACTATCACTTCGTGGACATGTTTATCTCACGACCATGGTTGTGGTTTGTTTATCGCCAGTAGCCACGTAGCGGTTAGCATTAGAGTTACAGCGGTTTGGTGTAGACACACACCGAAATCAGTGCCCTCTGGGGCTCAGCATTCGTTTGCTGAGTAGCGGCTTGGCGACCCAAGGGTTCCTGAGTTGGAGGCTGGTAAGCGCCCCCAGTCTTCTGCCACTGTAAACTCTGGGCACGCTTCAGCGACCACCGTGCAGTGCGGCCGTGGGACGTTGTGTGTCTCAGGGAATGGGGATCTTGGCTTGACTGCCCGGATCGCGAGGATGGTACACATCTCTCTAAAAAAAAACCTCCACCTCAAGGTGTGCTGAGAACTGATGAGATGCGTGGTTGTTGAGGTGGAAGAGACATTAGCGATCAACCCCTGGGAAACCTACCACACCTGTTGTGTAACGCTTACCTACTCATGTGCGGCTCTGTCTAGTTGGACTTCTAGTTCCCTAAATGCTCGTAGGACTGAGATGGATCCTTCGCAGTCTTCTCTTCCTCCTGTCATCGGAAAGGGCGGGCCGCTGGTAGGTACCAACAACCAAACAAAAAAGAGGGGTCGTGTAGCCAGTCCTCCAGACTTGGGATTTACACAGACTCTGTCAGTATTTAGTAACAGAACGCATGGTGGTGGACACAATGTGTTTCTTATCATTAAACGAAAATAGGGCAGTTTTGAGAGAGTTTCACCTTTTTACATAAAAAAGGGATAGCGGGAATCGCTGGAATCTTAAAATCTGTCGAATACTTGCGAAATGGGACCCTTTTGGTAGAAATGTCCAATTGCCAACAAGTCAATAACGTCCAGAAAGCTCAGTGTCTTGGGGAGCATCCAACAGAAAGTGAACTGCACCACACTTTAAACCGTAGCAAAGGTGTTGTGCCTTGCAGGGATCTGGTTGATATTCCCGGAGAAGAACTGAAACTGAGTGGTCCCAGGCAGGCATAATTGAAGTGCAGAACATAATGATATGGGTGGATGGTTATCTCGTGAAGTTGAACTCATTTATACTGACCTTTGGCAACACCAAACTTCCTGAGCGCGTTGAGGCTGGTTTCCTTCACCTCAGTCTGCAGCCTCACTTCCCTAACCTGATGCACTGTTTTACCTGCCACCACTTTGAGCACACCTCCTCAGGTTATAATGGGTTTGTTATTTGTGGCACATGTGGAAAGGCTGCCCGCGAAGGTGTTGGTTTTGCATCTCCTCCAAAGTACATAAACTGCTCTGGCAATCACCCTGTCTGGAGTAGGGACTGTAGTGTCTTCCTTGAAGAAAGTAAGATCCAGGGAATCAAAACAACTAGACATATTTCGTATGGAGAGGACAAAATTATCTATAAGGCCATTCAGCCCCCAGCATCTGCTGCTTCCTTTGTGTCCCCTCTTAAACAACGAGTTCAGAAGACCGATCCTGCTGCCAAAACGGAGGTTGCTAGTGTCAGCACTACCACCTGAGTTTGCTGGTGCACTTGTGCCATTGCCATTCCTTCAAAGCTCCCTCCCAAAACATCAGACAAGTCTCTTGTCCTTAACGTCGTGGAGCTCTCTGCATCTCCGAAGGTTCACTCCAGTCCACCGTCCAGTGGTGCCACAACCACTGCTGTGATTTTGGCCCTGAAGCCTACCTGGGGCAAAAAATCAAAGGCCAAGTGTCCACCATCGACGGAGTATGGAAGTAAACAGTCCAGTGCTGTGGATGTCCTACTATCTGATATCTCTCTTGACTCTTTGGTGGAAATGGAACTTGATGAGAGACAGGGGCAATCATATCGCCCCAAGACTGAGTCCCCAACCATTACTTGCTCTCCTCCCTGACGTAAGGACAGGGTGAAAGTGCAACGCCAATGATAAATGGCTTCCATATTACAGTGGAACAATAATGGGTCAGGATACATGAAGAGGAACAGAAACTCCTAGGGGAGAAATGCCCTCTGTGCATGTGTTTACAAGAAACACATTTTAAAACCGCTGACACCCCTGTGCTACGTGGCTATACTCTTCACCAGAAAGGATGATCTGACTAGGGACAGGGCCAAAGGGCCAAGGGGGATGGAGGGCGGGGGGGGTGGTGGCTGTGCTTGTCTGTAATGTGCATCACTCCTCTGCCCCCCCCCCCCCCCAGCTACCGACCAGCAAACAGTTGCTGTCGAAATTCATGGGTGTCAGAGGATCACTGTTTCTCCCTGTACCTCCCTCCACAAGATGCAATCGACTGTGAGGCCCTCATAGATCTTGTGGAACAACTCCCTTGGCCTTTCCTTCTATTGGGAGACTTCAATGCTCATCATGTTTTGTGGGGCTCAGGCTCTACTTGCCCTCAGGGTCGAGTTTTGGAGATAGCAAAACTCCTTTACTACTGTAAGTGTCTCATTTCCTAACCTAATTCCCTCAGCATCACCCGACTTAATTCGACTACTTTCCATTATCCTCGTTTTGCTTTTGTTGATGTTCATCTTATATCCTCGTTTCAAGACACTGTCCATTCCGTTCAACTGCTCTTCCAAGTCCTTTGCTGTCTCTGACAGAATTACAATGTCATCGCTGAACCTCAAAGTTTTTATTTCTTCTCCACGGATTTTAATACCCACTCCGAATTTTTCTTTTGTTTCCTTTACTGCTTGCTCAGTATACAGATTGAATAACATCGGGGAGAGGCTACAGCCCTGTCACACTCCCTTCCCAACCACTCATATAGAGGTCTATTAAACACTGTCAAAAATCTTTTATAAACACTGATTACAATAACAGAAGTTTTGTTAAAATATTTCAACAAATGCCGTTGTAATAAAATTTTGAAGTTGTAAAGGGACTTTATGGACACCCTGTATTCATATTTAAGGCTTGTTACTATTTCATGAGTGAATGTATAAATAGTGTTTCCAGTCCAGCGACCTTTCTGGAATCCAAACTGTGATATGTTAAGTAAATTGCTTCCACTTAAGTACGCGACTACTCTTGAGTACTTCAGTTTCTCGAATATTTTGGAAAAAGACGTCAGTAAGGAAATTTTCTTGACACGTTTCTCATAAAGTAGTTTAATAACAGCATATTTTAATCTGTCTGAAAAAATTCCTGTGCCACTGATGCATTACGTATATCGCTAAGGACATTACATATTAAGCAGGAACATCTTTTCAGAATTCTGTCTGTATTACCATCAACCCCACAAGAGCTTTTGTTTTTTTAGAATTTTATTAATTTCAGTGAAGGAAGTTGCTTCTAGATGCTTAAAATTCTGTGGAATAACATTTTTAATATATTCACCTGCTTCTTCAATTGAACCACGTAACCCTGTATTTGCTGTTACGTAAGTGATTGTTAAAAGTACTTGCAACTTTTGAATCATCACCGACAATTGTTCAGTTAAATTGTTATGGAAACTTGTACAATGACTGACTGTCCTGTCTTCCGTCTGACAGTGTCGCATAAAGTTTTAATCTTATTATCTGCAATGTTTATTTTTGTCAGGACATGCTTACTTCTGGACACTTTTATGGCTTTCCTTAACACGCTACAGTACTTTTTTGTAGTATGCAAGTAATGTCGGATCTTGACTTACTCTGGTCTTCATATAAATTTCCTTCTTCCTCTTATATGAGCTTTTAATTCCCTTAGATATCACGGCTTACTTGTATTTTTAATGGATCTTTTCGATCATTTTTTTAGGTAAGCAACTTCCAAGTCTTGACAGAAATTTGCTGTAGAATAAACTGAATTTGACATTAGCATATTTTTTACATATGCGTCATCCTGTACTACACTTTTAGCTTAAACATTGTATCCTCTCTTTAATTGGCTTCACTGCTTTTTATGAACCTGCCTCTGGGTTGTAAGGTGCCATACTATTTATTTCTATTAATTGTGCATCCTGATCAGATAATCCATTAGCAATTGGGTACACACTAATTGTTTTAATCTGAGAACTGTCTATATACTTGTTATCAAACACTGTCCTATTCTTTTGCTGCACACGAGCTGAAAATTGACTACTGAAATTGAACCGAAACACCCAAAGAATTATTCTACTGAACTTTTCCTGTCTGTATCTTTTAAGAAATCTGCACTGAAATCTCCACAAACTGCTAACTGTTTCTTCTTGTTTGACAAGGAGCTCAGTAATACATCTATGCTGCTCATAAATAGTTGAAAGTTTCCTACATGGGATCTGCATATCGTTACAATTATAAGAGAAGTATTCTGCAGTAATGACCAAGAAGCACATACTTCTAGGTTCTGACCAACAAAAAAACTATTTGTCTCAATACTTTTGACTTCTTGTCCAACTTTTTCCTCCTTTTTCCGTATTAACTCTACCGTAAATGATGCTAGTCTATAATCGCTGACATTTAGCTTCTCCATACCTGTGGTTACAAGGTGTTCAGAGAGACACAGAATATCTATCCCTTCAGAATTTTCCATATCTTCTAGGCATACAATAACCTCATCTATATTGTTTATCAATCCTCTAATGTTCTGATGAAACAAATTAATTTAATTTTCCTGGAAACTATTGCACATATTATGGTCTTATACTGCTCTAATTTCTTTCAATACTCTCTGTTTGTAACCTGACTCTAACCTAAAAAGGTGCCCCTTCGATTCCAGTAATAACAGGAATTTTTTCTTATGTGCTTATGGCCCCTCTCAAATTTTCTGAAAGGTGTGCAGCTAATTTTTCCTTCCCCCTCCTATTTAGGCGCAGGCCATGATTGGCGTATCCTCATCTCCTACACCGCAGCAACAGACAAAGCACATGATATGAGACTTTGATTCAGTCAAAAGCAACTCACTCAGTTCTTTTCACACACCTAACAGCCGTGTTAAACCAGGACTGGTCACGTCGCTGCAAATCTTCGTCAAACTCCTCACGAGTGTACTTTGCTTCTTCTACTTTCTCCAGATCATCTTTAACGCTATATTCTAAGTTGTTACCCAGACCTTTTCTTTCTCCTCCTACAATAAGTACCTTATCCTCCCCATGAAAATCTCTACACAAGTCCCCTATGTTTTCTGTCACATGGGTAAGCCGAGCGCTAGGTTTCACTGTGCTTGTGACCTGGTATTCTGCGCCTAGCTCTTCCTGTAGCAAGTGGCCTACACCTCTCCTGTGATTCTCGTCTCTCGCACTGATGTGAGCGGTGGGCATCGATCGGGGTGCGGTCGACGACGATGTCGTCGTTAGCGCGACTTGAGTGATGTCAGACGTAGCTCGAGGAACCATGGCCTACAATAAGGAATATTACAGATAGTATCTCATAAATGACACATTTATTGCAGCAGAAGCCCAGATAGCACAAGAATTGTGTAGGAAATCCACCACTAGCCTTTCAAATCAGCCATCCCGCCTTTATTGAAACATGGAAGCTACTGAAAACGTAACAGTGTATTTCCTGATGAATCTGAAATGACTGCTTCTCAGTGTGTGCCTGCCATCTCGCGCACAATAGGGCTCTAATGTGTAGAACAATAATTCGACTGTAGTCTGGTTCGTAAATACAGCTACACCTTTATTTGGATCTAGCTAGATAAATCCTAGAACAACTGTTAACAGAAGAGAAGCTATTTGCGATCGAGCATTGCTTTTAAGACAACGCTGACCTATTAACAGGGTCACAATAATGAGTTAATGACTTCTAGGTAAAAATTTGTATTTTCCATTTTACTGTTTTACAACGTCTCATACCGCAAACCTATGCACGTCGAATTTGTTTCAGAAGTATTGCAAAGACGTCACTAACGGTTTACGGTATGTCACTCATCCTCCCAAGCCGTGTCTTCTCAAACGCCAAAACCGTAGTCATTGCCATACAGCATCAGCATGTGATGCGATTACAAGTCATCAACATAGCCGATTACTTGGACAGCAGCTATAACACATCCGAGTTGTAAAAGCCGATGGTGGCCTTTCTTAGAGGTCTCCGCATCTTTGTCTTTCCACAAAACTGTATGCTGGTTACATTGTCCTGAGCTACCTGGACACGGTAGGTGTTCGACTGATGCCGTGACCAGCACTTTCTCCATACACCTCACTCACTGAACACATCTGGCCATAGTTTCCCGAGAGACTGGCATGCCACCTCTCACCACCCACCATCATCGATGATCTCTTGCGTATAGTAGAAGCAGCATAAAATGACGTAGCCGTGTCATCCGAGCTCGGTAAGACTCGATGCCCAGGTCGGTTAGAGATGTCGTTGCTGCCACACGTGGCAAGCCTGTTTACTAAATTTCGCTTCCTGTACACCCAAAATCACCTACATATTCGATGCTTATCCTACCTGATGTACTTTAGACGCACACTGCGTAAAAGTTCGTTACTTCCTAAGGTTGCTGATTTTATGGTTTAAATGACCAACAGTGTCCCTTCTTGCGTGCTGACCGTTCGAAACTGAAGAGGAAGGTATTTGTGAGTGTACACTGTCAAGGCTATCAATACACGATCCGTAAAAAAGTCCTCTTTTGGGTTCCGTAAGTCAGTCGGTGAAAATGGAACCATGTTGGATAACTTTCTTGTGCACTCGTCTGTCTGTCTGTCCAACTTCTCGTTTTTCAAGAACAGATAGACATATCGCATTGAAGTGGTGTGAGAAAGCGAAAGGATATGTTAGATGACGATCAGTTTGGCTTCAGGAAAGGTAAAGGCACCAGAGAGGCAATTCTGATGCTATGATTGATAATGGAAGCAAGGCTAAAGAAACATCAAGACATGTTCAAAGGATTTATCGACCTACGAAAAGAGTTCGACAATTTAAAACGATGCAAGATGTTCGAAATTCTGAGAAAATAGGTATAAACTATGGTGAGAGACGGGTAATATACAGGGGGGTCCATTGACCGTGACCGGGCCAAATATCTCACGAAATAATCCTCAAACGAAAAAACTACAAAGAACTAAACTTGTCTAGCTTGAATGGGGAAACCAGATGGCGCTATGGTTGGCGCGCTAGATGGCGCTGCCGTAGGTCAAACGGATATCAACTGCGTTTTTTTAAATAGGAACCCCCATTTTTTATTACATATTCGTGTAGTACGTAAAGAAATATGAATGTTTTAGTTGGACCACTTTTTCGCTTTGTGATGGATAGTCACAGACATATAGCTCACAATTTTAGACGAACAGTTGGCAACAGGTGGGTTTTTTAAATTGAAATACAGAACGTAGGTACGTTTGAACATTTTATTTAGATTGTTCCAATGTGATACATGTACCTTTGTGAACTTATCATTTCTGAGAACGCATACTGTTACATATTGATTACCTGTAAATACCACATTAATGAAATAAATGCTGAAAATTATGTACGTCAACCTCAATGCATTTGGCAATACGTCTAACGACATTCCTCTCAACAGCGAGTAGTTCTCCTTCCGTAATGTTCGCACACGCATTGACAACGCGCTGACGCATGTTGTCAGACGATGTCGGTGGATCACGATAGCAAATATCCTTCAATTTTCCCTACACAAAGAAATCCGGGGACGTCAGATCCGGTGAACGTGCAGGCCATGGTATGATGCTTCGACGACCAATCCACCTGTCATGAAAAATGCTGTTCAATACCGCTTCAACCGCACGCGAGCTATGTACCGGACATTCATCATGTTGGAAGTACATCGCCATTCTGTCATGCACTGAAACATCTTGTACTACCATCGGTAGAACATTACGTAGGAAATTGCACCATTTAGATTGCCATCGATAAAATGGGGGCCAATTATCCTTCCTCCCACAATGCCGCACCATACATTAACCCGCCAAGGTCGCTCATGTTCCACTTGTCGCAGCCATCGTGGATTTTCCCGTTGCCCAATAGTGCATATTACAACGGTTTACGTTACCGCTGTTGGTGAATGACGCTTCGTCGCTAAATAGAACGAGTGCAAAAAATCTGTCATCGTCCCGTAATTTCTCTTGTGCCCAGTGGCAGAAGTGTATACGACTTCAAAGTCGTTGCCATGCAATTCCTGGTGCATAGGAATATGGTACGGATGCAATCGACGTTGATGTAGCATTCTCAACAGCGACATTTTTGAGATTTCCGATTCTCGCGCAATTTGTCTGCTACTGACGTGCGGATTAGCCGCGACAGCAGCTACGGCTCCTACTTGGGCATCATCATTTGTTGCAGATCATGGTTGACGTTTCACATGTGGCTGAACACTTCCTGTTTCCTTAAATAACGTAACTATCCGGCGAACGTTCCAGACACTTGGATGATTTCGTCCAGGATACCGAGCAGCATACATAGCACACGCCCGTTGGGCATTTTGATCGCAATAGCCATACATCAACACGATATCGACCTTTTCCGCAATTGATAAACGGTCATTTTAACATGGGTAATGTATCACGAAGCAAATACCGTCGCACTGGCGGAATGTTAAGTGATACCACGTACTTATACGTTAGTGACTATTACAGCGCCATCTATCACAAAGCGAAAAAAGTGGTCCAAATGAGAGCAGCGATAAACTTAACAACAGCATTGGTGATCACGAAGTAAATGAAGTTAATGAATTCTGCTACCTAGACAAAAAAAAAACACGGTGGACGGAGTAAGAATCACATAAAAAACAGATTATCAGTGGAAAAAAATAGTGTAGCTGGGGAAGAGAAGTCTACTAGTACAAAACATGGGTCGTAATCTGACGAAGAAATTTCTTAGAATGTGCGTTTGGAACACAGCATTGTACGTCGGTGAGACATGGAGCGTAGGAAAACCAGAAAAGAATCGAGGCATTTGAGATGTGGTGCTACAGAAGAATGTTGAAACTTAGGAGGATTTATAAGGTAAGGAATGAGGAGGTTCTCCGGAGAATGGGATAGGAAAGTAATATATGGAAAACACTGATAAGAAGAAGAGATAGGATGATAGCTCATCTGTTAAGGCATCATGGAATAGCTTCCATGGTGCCATAGCGAGCTGTAGAGAGCAAGAACTGTAGACAAAGGAATTGAGATACTTACAGTATGTAGTAGAAGACGTATGTTGCAAGTGTTACTCTGAGATAATACAGAGTTAGGTACAGGAGAGTAATTCGTGGCGAGCCGCATCAGATCAGTCAAAAGATACGGCCATGTACGTCACCCATTTTTATACAAACTCGAAACGTCCCATTGGCCTAGAGTCACGAAATATGGCAAGAATCAATGTTTCACAGCACAAGAAAAGGAAAAAAATCCTAAAATTGTTAGTTTGTAATTATATTACACGAGAAATATATTTTTGTGTTTCTCCAAAGTATTGGAATTCCCACGACCAATATCTTTCCGGTATCGATATTGATAACAAAAAATCGACGAGCTTTTCGATTCCACAGATGGATGTACTATCTATATACATAATTGAGTTTGTATGGAACTCCCGGTCGCGAGTCCTACTCGCACTTATGCGGATTTTTAATGTGTAAACGAGCCCTTTTTCCTTCCTCTAAAATAGGAAAGGAATGTTCTATTCTCTGCTCAATTTAGAAAGAGTAACTAACAGCAAATTCGTCTGGTACGCCAGAACTTTTGCATTATTAACCAGTTCTTTACTTTCTCTCCCCCTCATACAAACAACTGCAATGAGAACGGATACTATGGGTTGAAAGTTTTCCTTCTTTGTTTCTTCTGAAGACCTCCAAAGCGCATGGAAAAGTGACACTCTCATTGGCAGTTCTGTATGGAATGCGTGGGGCGTGCAGTGAAAGTGGAGCAGCGTTATGTTCCAGCTGGTGACACAAGTTGCGGTGCAGCTGAGACCTTTTTCAGCGGCAATTATGAGTAGCTCCTCTGCATTCGACACGCTATGCCGTCTTGTTACGGCTCTTGCAGGGCTGTACAACGACAAATAACCAGTCTGAGATTTATTGCCCGTCAACGTTTCCTTCACGTTCTGCAGTTTAATTATCTAATCACTTACAGACTATAGCGCTGGCGAAAAATTTGTTTATAAGAAAGCATAGAAGTAAGGAGAAGTTATGTAAAATAATCAGGAAGCTGGAGTTTTGTTTAAGTACAAAACTATTTCATGAGGCGTCCTTCAACTGGAGCAATAGTGAACTTGGCCATCTACCATTTGCAAAACTGTGATCTATTAACAAAATGCTGTACTCTACGATCGCTTTGCGTTATTGAGCCGGACATGTGCTCTTTCTCGGATATTTAAAAAAAAAAAAATTGAATCACCAGTCTTCTGACTGGTTCGATGTGCCTCGCCACCAATTCCTCTTCCAGCCTTTTCATCACAGAGGAGCACTTTCAACCTCCAGCGTCAATTATTTGGTGGTCGTATCCCAATCGCTGCCTTCCTCTACAGTTTTTACCCTCTGCAGCTCCCTCTAGTACCATGGAAGTGATCCCCCGATGTTTTAACTCATGTCCTATCATCCTGTCCCTTCTTCTCAGTATTTTCCATGAATTCTTTTCTTCTCCGCTTCTGCGTAGAACCTCCTCGTTCCTTACCTTACCATTGCTCCTAATTTTCATCATCGTCTGTACTATAACATCTCGAATGCTTCAATTCTCTTTTATTCCGATTTTCCATCGCTCCATATTCCATTACCATACAATATCCGGCTCCAAACATAGGGCCGGCCGGTGTGGCCTCGCGGTTCTAGGCACTTCAGTCTGGAGCCGAGCGACCGCTACGCTCGCAGGTTCGAACCCTGCCTCGGGCATGGATGTGTGTGATGTCCTTAGGTTAGTTAGGTTTACGTAGTTCTAGGGGACTGATGACCACAGATGTTAAGTCCCATAGTGCTCAGACCCATTTGAACTATTTCCAAACATAGGTCCTCAAGAATCATAAAAGAAGATTGTATACATGGAAGAAGCCTGGAGATACTGACAGGTTTCAGATAGATTATATAATGGTAAGACAGCGATTTAGGAACCAGGTTTTAAATTGTAAGACATTTCCAGGGGCAGATGTGGACTCTGATCACAATCTATTGGTTATGAACTGTAGATTACAACAGAAGAAACTGCAAAAAGTTGGGAATTTAAGGAGATGGGACGTGGATAAACTGACTCAACCAGAGGTTGTACACAGTTTCAAGGAGAGCATAAGGGAACAATTGACAAGAATAGGGGAAAGAAAAACAGTAGAGGAGGAATGGGTAGCTTTGAGAGATGAAGTAGTGAAGGCAGCAGAGGATCTAGTAGGTAAAAATACTAGGGCTAGTAGAAATCCTTGGGTAACAGAAGAAATATTGAATTTAATTGATGAAAGGAGAAAATATAAAAATGCAGTAAATGAAGCAGGCAAAAAGGAATACAAACGTCTCAAAAATGAGATCGACAGGAAGTGCAAAATGGCTAAGCAGGGATGGCTAGAAGACAAATGTAAGGATGGAGAGCTGCATCAAACCAATCTCAGGACTGAAGACCAGAACAACAACAACACAGGTCCTCAGAAATTTCGTCCTCAAATTAAAGGCTATGTTTGATAGTAGTAGACTTCTCTTGGATAGGAATGCCACTTTTGCACGTGCTAGTCTAATTTTTATGTCTTCCTTGTTCCGACCGTCAAGGATTATTTTGCTACCTAAGTATAAGAATTCCTTCATCTACCTCGTGATCGCCAATCCTGGTGTTAAGTTTCTTGCTGTTCTCATTCCTGCTACTTCTGATTATTTTCATCTTTCTTCGATGTACTCTCAATGAATATTCTGTACTCATCAGACTGTTCATTCCATTCAACGCATCCTGTAATTCTTCTTCACTTTCACTGAGGATAGCGAATCACCAGCGAATTTTATCACTGATATCCTTTCACCTTGAATTTTAGTTCTACTTTGGAACCTTTGTTTTGTTTCCATCATTGCTTCTTCGATGTATAGATTGAACAGCAGGGGCGAAAGATCAGACGTTTTTTTTAATCCGAGCACATCGTTTCTGGTCTTCCACTCGTATTGTTCCCTTTTGGCTTTTGTACATGTTGTATATTACCCGTCTCTCGCTGCTGCTTGCCCCTATTGTCCTCACAATTTCGAACATCTTGCACCATTTTACACTGTCGAACACTTTTTCCAGATCGGAAAATCCTATGAACGTTTCTTGATTTTTCTTCAGTCTTGCTTCCATTATCAAATGTAAGGTCAGAACCGCCTCTCTGCACATTTCCTAAAGCCAAACTGACCGTCATCTGACACACCCTCAATTTTCTTTTCCATTCTTCTGTGTATCATTCTCTTTACAACCTTGGATGCATGAGCTGTTAAACTGACAGCGCGATAATTCTCTCACTTGTCAGCTCTTGCAGATTTCGATATTCCAAAAGTCAGATGGTATGTCGCACGACTCATACATTCTACAGAACATGAATAATCGTTTTGTTGCCACTTTCGAGAGTGATTTCAGAAATTCTGATGAAATGTTTTCCATCCCTTCTGTCTTATTCGATATTAAGTCTTTCATAGCTCCTTTAAATTATCATTTTGCTACCGGAACCACTATCTCCTCTTTACTGACTCCTTTTTCTCCTTCTATCGTATCAGATAAGTCTAACCCCTCATAGAAGACTTCAATGTACTCTTTCCTCCTCTCTCCTCTGCATTAACAATGTAATTACCATTGCACTCTTAATGCTACCGCCATGCTTTTAATTTCGCCGACGGCTTTTTTGGCTTTTCTATATGCTGAGTCAGTTCTTCCGACTTTTTCGATTTATTCTCATTTTTCCTGTAGCTTTCGGCCTTAGCTTCCCTGCACTTCCTATTTATTTCATTCCAGCGACTTCTATTTTTGTATACCTGTATTTCCATGAACATTTTTGTTCTTCCTTCTTTCATCGATCAACTGAAGTATTTCTTCTGTGACCCATGGTTTCTTAGCATTTGCCGTCTTTGTACCTTGCCAACTTCTGTGATTACCCTTTTTTAGAGATTTCCACTCCTCGTCAACTGAATTATCTATTGAGCTATACCTTATCGCTGTATCTATAACTTTAGAAAACCTCAGCATGTCTCTTCATTCCAAAGTACTTCCGTATGTCACTTCTTTGCAGATTGATTCTTCCTGATTAGTCCCTTAAACTTTAGTCTTCTCTTCATCACTACTAAATTGTTATCTGAGTCTATATCTACTCCTGGGTACGCCTTACAGTTCAGTATCTTATTTCAGAATCTCTGCCTGGTCATGATGTAACCTAACTGAAATCTTCTGATATCTCCTGGCCTTTTCTACGTGTATCTCCTCCTCTTGTGAGTATTCGCTATTACTAGCTGAAATTCATTGCAAAACTCAATTACTCTTTCTCCTCTCTCATTTCTTGTACCAAGCCAATATTCTTCAGTAACTTTTTCTTCCACTCCTTCTCCAACAACATGACTATTAAATTTTCGCCTCTCTTTACGTACTGAATTACCCTTCCAATATCCTCATGTACTTACTCTCTCTCTTCATCTTCAGCTTGCGACGTCGACATTTATACCTCAACTATCCTTGCAGGTATTGGTTTGAGATCGATTCTGATAAGTTCACAGTACCACATTCCCTGTCCTACTTTCCTTTCTCTTTTTATCATCAGTCTTCTGATTGGTTTGATGCGGCTCGCCACGAATTCCTCTCCTGTGATAACCTCTTCATCTCAGAGTAGCACTTGCAACCGACCTCCTCAATTATTTGCTGGATATATTCCAATCTCTGTCATCCTTTACAGTTTTTGCCCTCTAAGCTCCCTCTGGTGCCATGGAAGTCATTCCCTCATGTCTTAACAGATGTTCTATAATCCTGTCCCTTCTCCTTGTCATAGTTTTCCGTATATTCCTTCCGTTTATGAATCTGTGAAGAACCTCCTCATTCCTTACCTTATCAGTCCACCTAATTTTCAACATTCGTCTGTAGCACCACATCTCAAATGCTTCGATTCTCTTCTGTTCCGGTTTTCCCATAGTCCATGTTTCACTACCACACAATGCTGTGCTACAGACGTGCATTCTCTAAAATTTCTTCCTCAAATTGAGGCCGATATTTTGATATTAATAGACTTCTCTTGGCCAGGAACGCCTTTTTTGCCGTAGCTAGTGTGCTTTTGATGTCCTCCTTGCTTCGTCCGTGATTGGTTATTTTACTGCCTAGGTAGCAGAATTTCTTAACTTCATCGACTTCGTGACCATTAATTCTGATGTTAAGTTTATCGCTGTTCTTATTTCTACTGCTTCTCATTACCTCCGTCTTTCTTCGATTTACTCTCAATCCATACTGTGTACTCATTGGGCTGTTCATTCCGTTCAGCAGGTCACTTTCACTTAGGATAGCAATGTCATCGTCAAATCGTATGATTGATATCCTTTCACCTTAAATTTTAATTCCACTCCCGAATCTTTCTTTTATTTCCATCATTCCTTCCTCAATGTACAGATTGAACAGTAGGGGCGAAAGGCTGCATCCTTGTCTTACACCCTTTTTAATACGAGCACTTCGTTCTCCCTATTCATTACGAATTCTACTCCCACTAAATCATATTTTGCTGTTGCTAATATTACCCCGTACTCCTCTGATCATATAGCCTTGCCTTCTTTCCCTTTCACTTCGCTGATCTCCATTATATCTAGATTGAGCCTTTTCATTTGTCCTTTCCAGATTTTTTAGCTTCCATAGCACGCTGAAACTTCTGAGATTCCACGCCACCACTCGTAGGATGTTATCCTTTCGTCGGTTATTCAACATTTTTCTCTTGGCAACCCTCCCCCCTTTCCGTTGACAATTATCTTTTCTTGCCAACTGAGAGATCATCATGACACTTTTTCAATTACAGGCGACATTTTCTGTGGAGACATAGTACTTGTCTTTGATGTAGTGGTTTCCACTGCCTTCTGCATCCTCATGCCGTTGATCACTGCTGATTCCCACTTCTGTCCGGTCTTTGACAAGGCTGTTGGCAGAATGAGGGTGACGTCTTATGCCGGAAGTCTTCGGCCGTCAATGCTGATGACTTTTATTCAAAGTCTAATTGGCGGCGGGGTTCGAACCCTGGATTGCTATTCAAAGACGCTACCCTTAGATCACGGGTGCCTGTTGGAGGATAACCACTTGCAAGTGATGGACAAAGATGAAAAATAAACAGCAGTCAATGTAATCGGCTGTTGGGTCATGGTGTTCCTCCCTCTGCTTACAGAGACAGACCACAGTGTCGTTTGCTCATGACGGTATAACATTTGTCCTCCTACGAACGCCTATCTTCTCCTCCTGCTCTTTGAAGAGTCTATGTCGTATGCAGTTCAGTAAGCCAAATTTTACGGGCGCTATTCTTCAGTCAAACCATATAGGAGCTGTTTGTGTTAGCGGAGAATTGCTCTCTAAAAAAATGGCTCTGAGCACTATGGGACTCAACTGCTGAGGTCATTAGTCCACTAGAACTTAGAACTAGTTAAACCTAACTAACCTAAGGACATCACAAACATCCATGCCCGAGGCAGGATTCGAACCTGCGACCGTAGTGGTCTTGCGGTTCCAGACTGCAGCGCCTTTAACCGCACGGCCACTTCGGCCGGCAATTGCTCTCTGTTTCAACGGAGGACAAGATGAATGTGGTACACGTTTTAAAATTTTCTATGTGATCCAGATTTTAACATAAATTTTCAAATGATACCCTGAGCGTTTTACAAGGAAGTGTGCGTATCCAGTTTTAGTTCAGAGGTCATTCAGCCACAAATTACTTCTGTAGTGTTTTAGTCTCTTCAATACCGACATTCCCCTTACCTCAAAACACGTCCTAATAACATACGTAGTATACAATTTTACCCTCATTCCCATAATCACCACCTCCTATTTATGAAGTTTCAGCTCCCACTTCAGGTTTTAAAATAAAATCTACATCAACAGCTACACTCTGCAAGTCACCAAACGGTGTACAACGCAGGGTACTTTGTGTATCCAGCGTCGCTTCACCATTTTCCTGTTGCAGTCGCGTATGGTTCGTGAGAAGAACGATTGCCAATAAGTCTCCAGGTGGGATTGAACGTGTCTAATTTTACCCTCATGGTCTTTTCGAGAGATACATGCAGGATGAAGCAATCTATTGGTTGTCTCTTCTAGGAATGTACATACTGGGAACTTTTAACTGTAGACCATAACGCGATGGAGAACGCCTCTTTGCAGAATCTGCCACATGAGAATCTGCCACATGAGTTGGTTGAGCATCTCCGTAACGCTTTCGCGCTTACTAAATGAACCTATAGCGAAATACGCTGCTCTTCTTCTTCCATGGATCTTCTCTATTTACTCTCTCAGTCCTATCTGGTACGCCGGCCGTTGTGGACGAGCGGTTCTAGGCGCTTCAGTCTGGAACAGTGCGACCGCTACGGTCGCAGGTTCGAATCCTGCCTCGGGCATGGATGTGTATGATGTCCTTAGGTTAGCTAGGTTTAAGTAGTTCTAAGTTCTAGGGGACTCATGACCTCAGATGTTAAGTGCTCAGAGCCATTTTTTCTGACGCGACCCCACCAAGCTACAAAAAACTAACGTCATATTATGGCCCCCGTTGTCCCATGCAACTTTTGTCACACACACTTTTTAGTCCCAATCATACTTTCGGAGTTATTCTTGGTGACAATAGTTAGTGACTCACGCTGCATAATACCATACTAAACCAATTTAGATATACACTGCCTAATGCGAACAGCTCCACTGAGATAATCTCAAGCAGCCACAAACACTCCAGAAAAACACAATGCTGGTGCATAACAACAAGTGATCCCCATGGCCAAGTGTCAACCGAAACAGTGGACCTGAAACTCGTGAGACTATGAGCTGTTCAAAAACACTACGCATGTGAAACATTAGCTAAAAGCTACAATTTAATGAAATGTAATTTGCCCACGCTTTGATAACGTAACGGCACAGTAATCAAACAGTAACGTTACCCGGAACTGCAAACTTCGCTTAATAACATAAAACGGTACGATGATGGCGCAATAAATGCCTCCCTGAAAACAATTTAACTGAATAGCGTGAAATCATTAATATTAGAAAGTTACTTCAAGTAGAAAAACAGCCCAATAAGTCATCTAGACTACGCAAGCAGAGCCACAATAATCAAACAGTAACGTTACTCGGAACTGCAAACTTCGCTTATTAACATAAAACGGTACGATGATGTTGTTATAAATGCCTCCCTGAAAACAACTTAACTGAATAGCATGAAATCATTAACATCAGAAAGTTACTTCAAGTAGAAAAACAGCCCAATAAGTCACCTAGGCTATGCAACCAGAGACCTGTTTGCACCAAACTGAAATTTCTAGCCAGCCGCGGTGGCCAAGCGGTTCTAGGCGCTTCAGTCCAGAACCGCGGGACCGTTACGGTCGCAGGTTCGAATCCTGCCTCGGGCATGGGTGTGTGTGATGTCCTTAGGTTAGTTAGGTTTAAGTAGTTCTAAGTTCTATGGGACTGATGATTGAAGAGGAGCAAGAGGATATTCGGCGAATGGACAGGACCGTTAGTTCTACCGTCTTAAATCCCATCAAACCCGTGTGAAATGCGTTGGGAAGACGTTTTGTATCACGTCCACATCCACCAACGACCAGCCAGCTGATGTCAACCGCGCTGCTGGAGGAATGGAACGCCCTACAACCAGAACTCCTTGCCAACTTTATGGCAAAAATGGGAGCATGTTGCAGAGCTTGCATTACTGATGGTGATGATCACGCACCCTGTTAAGAACCATATCCCGCCTCTGTAATGTCTAGCACTCCTTCTTCAGGCCACAAGTGGCCCATCGAGACCATCCGACCGCCGTGTCATCCTCAGCTGAGAATGCAGATAGGAGGGGCGTATGGTCAGCACACTGCTCTCCCGGTCTTTATGGTGAGTTTCTGTGACCGGAGCCGCTACTATTCGATCTAGTAGCTCCTCAATTGGCAACATAAGGCTGAATGATTCCCGAAAAATGGCAACAGCACATGGTGGCCCGGATGGTCACCCATCCAAGTGCTGGCCAGGCCCGACAGCGCTTAACTTCTGTGATCTGAAGGGAATCGGTGTATCCACTGCGGCAAGGCCATTGACTGTAATGTGTAGAGAACCATTATAAATCCTGATGACTTCAGTGTAAGAGGGAGAGGTTCTCTAAAACCAAGAAAAGCTCGTCAGGTCAGGTTCAAAAATGTTCAAATGTGTGTGAAATCTTATGGGACTTAACTGCTAAGGTCATCAGTCCCTAAGCCTACACACTATTTAACCCAAATTATCCTAAGGACAAACACACGCACCCACTCGAACCTCCGCTGGGATCAGCCGCACAGTCCACGACTGCAGCGCCCCAGACCGCTCGGCTAATCCCGCTCGGCTAATCCCGCGCGGCCATGTCAGGTCAGGTCAAATGTCAAAGCCATGCTGATAGTTTTCTTTGACCTGAAGGATTAGTTCATCTTGAATTCGTGCCACAGGGACAAACTGTTAATCGGAATGTATTGCGAGAAAATCTGATAAGGAAACGGCCCGAAATATGGCAAGACAATTCATGGCTCTTGCGTCACGATAATGCACCCGCATAGTCATTCCTGTTTGTGCGTGATTTCCACAAAAAACGAAATCACTCCCCTGCCTCATCCTCCGTACTCTCCAGACCTCACCCCTGCGGACTTTTCTTAATATGCAAAGCTGATAAATCTCGTTGTAAGGACAGAGATTTGCAACGATGGACGAGATTTTTTTAAAAAATCACAGATTGCGCATCGTGTGTTACATCAAGGTGCGTACCAGAATTGTTTCCTGCAGTGGAAATGGCGTTGGGAGCGGCGTAACAATTGTGGAGCAGAATATCTCGAAGGAGATCATGCATAGTAAATAATAGTTAAGCCTAGAAAAATTTTGTGTACAATGTTCCGAAATTTTTTGAACAGACCTTGGAACTATTGTCTTTGAATATAAATGTAATTTCTGTCCGTTCAATTGCGTATTTACCGAGCGAGGTGGCGCAGTGGCTAGCACACTGGACGCGCATTCGGGAGGACGACGGTTCAATCCCGCGTCCGGCCATCCTGATTTAGGTTTTCGGTGATTTCCCTAAATCGCTCCAGGCAAATGCCGGGATGGTTCCTTTGAAATGGTACGACCGACTTCCTTCCCCGTCCTTCCCTAATCCGATTAGAGCGATGATCTCGCTGTCTGGTCTCCCCCAAACAGCCCAACCCAATTGCGTATTTGTTTTAGTTACTTTCTGTACTATACTGCAGCAGTTTATTCCATGTTTAGCCCAACTTCCATCGAGCTGGAGCTTCGCAGCAATACATCTTGCGAAAGTTACTTGCGTCCTCAAAGTTTGCACACCAGAGTAGTATCAGGTGGCACGTGTCCATGGAGAACTGTTATAGCAATTTTCGGCCAAACCCATCTAAAACTATTCCACAGTCACACTTTACGAAGACCATGATGTCGCCATAGGTACTGCCAGCCAAGTATCGCGACCAATCGTCGATTGTCGCAGCATATCACTCCGTACAACAACGTACGAGCAAATAACAACATGCACACACAAAACATGTTAGCTTTTGTGTGAAACAATGAATGACACTGCACACCTCCCGTTGATTCCCGGTTGGGTTGTCTGTTAAGTGGTATGAGTCACAAAAACTGAAACGTGGTTTGACACAGCTTATCATTACTAGGCAGGTAGCTCTTTCTATTCGATAATTCGTCTACACCGAACGAAACTGCTGAGCGCCTCAGGTGTACTCCTAAATGCTCAGATGTCCTACCGACGCCTGATAACGAATAAATATGCTGTTTATGAAATGCAACTTTCAGATTTCCTGACAAAGATCTTCAAGAGTGCGTCACGAAGAGTGAAGAAAATCTTTCTGAAACTGAAAGAAACTGTCTGAAAATGCTTCATAACGAGTACAATAAATCGCTTGGAGCATCTGCTTTGTTTGTATAAATGAACCCCGAATGACAAGGCTGAATCCAAGGTGTTTTATTGAGCAAAATGGCGTGCTTCTGGAAACGGCCTGGGCGCCAGTCAACGAGCTCTGCTGGGCGTCAGTTTCAAACAGTGTACCCTGACGGAAGACTCGTCAAGGAAGCAAAGAAAAAATATGACGCACCTATTGAACTTCAAACTCCCTTGCCAGCATCATTTCCTTCTTGGTTTACAACGCTGTCGTGAGATCGTTACAGACAGTGACGAACAGTTTGATGAAACGACAACAACGTCAAAATAATTACACTGCCTGACTTTTCATTTCGTGTTTTTCAATTATACTTTTCCTTAGTATTTCTTGATAATAAATAACAGTTCTGGTTAAATCATTTTTTAAGATAATGATTCTGAAAGTTTTAATTTTCTGACAGTTATAAAGCTTTCAACAACAGATTTGTACATTGTGATAGAAGTTTACGTTTACCAGCTATTGTCGTGCTCTGATTTACTCAGGTAATATGTAATAATAAGCTGCAAACTTTAAATTTGCACTCCTGAAAAAGTTCAAATTTGGACACACGTGACAACAAGAGTCTAGAATGGGCCGATGTAAGACATCTGCTCTACACCTTTAAAGTGGAGAATGAAAAGTTCAAAAATAAAATAATTAAATAGAAACGTGACCAGGAAAGGAAAAATGTAACTCGCATCTTGATAGAGCCTACCGGTAACAAATCTAGCAGTGCGCCTCTGAACTGCTTCGATATCTTCCTGTAACGTGACTTGGTAAGGATCGCAAGTACTCCAGCAATAATGAATAATAGGCCGCAGTAGTGTTTTATATGCGATCTCCTTTATGAGTCGCCTACGCTCTCCTGGAATTCTACCACTAAATACACTGGAGAGCCAAAGAAACTGGTACAACTGCCTAATATGACGTAGGGCCCCCATGAACACGCAGAAGTGCAGCAACACGACGTGGACTCGATTAATGCCTGAAGTAGTGCTGGAGGGAATTGACACCATGAATCCTGCAGGGCTGTCCATAAATTCATAAGAGTACGAGAGGCTGGAGATTTCATCTGCAAAGCACTTTGCAAGGCATCCCAGGTATGCTCAATAATGTTCATACCTGGGGAGTTTGGTGGACCGGAAGTGTTTAACAAAAGCGTGCTCCTGGAGCCACTCTGTAGCAGTTGTGGACGTGTGGGGTGTCGCACTGTCCTGCTGGAATTGTCCAAGTCCGTCGGAATGCACAATGGACGTGAATGGATGCATGAGATCAGACAGGATGCTTACGTTCGTGTCACCTGTCAGAGTCGTATCTAGACGTATCAGGGGTCCCATATTACTCCAACTTCACACGCCCCACACCATTACAGTGTCTCCACCAGCTTGAACAGTACCCTGCTGACATGCAGGGTCCATGGATTCATGAGGGTCTCTCCATACCCGAACACTTCCATCCTCTCGATATAATTTGAAATGTGACTCATCCACCCTGGCAGCATGTTTCCATTCATCAACAGTTCAATGTCGGTGTTGGTGAGTCCAGGCGAAGCGTAAAACTGTGTGTCTTGCAGTCATCAAGGTTAGACGAGTGGGGCTTCGGCTCAGAAAGCCCAATTCGATGATGTTTCGTTGAATGGTTCGCACGCTGACACTTGTTGAAGGCCCAGCACTGAAATCCGCAGAAATTTGCGGAATGGTTCCACTTCTGTCACGTTGAACGATTCTCTTCAGTCGTCGTTGACCCCGTTCTTGCAGATTCTTCTTCCGGCCGCAGCGATGTCGCAGATTCACGGTGCATTCGCTAAATGGTCGTATGGGAAAAACCCCACTTCACCGCTACGTCGGAGATACTGCGTCCCATAGCTCGTGCGTCGACTGTAACATCGCGTTCAAACTCACTTAAATCTTGATAACCTGCCATTGTAGTAACAGTAACTGATCTAACAACTGCGCCAGACACTTGTTGCCTCATATAGGCGTTGCTGACCGCAGTGCCGTCTTCTGCCCCTCCCCCCCTCCCCCTAGCACCGATCCATTTCATATAGCTTTGCTACGTTACACCCAGATATTTAAACGATGTGACTGTCAGGCATACACTAATAATGCTGTATTTGAATATTACGCATTTGAATATTACTTTTTTTCTATTTGTAAGGCAAGCCACCATTCATCAGATGAACTAGAAATTATGTCTAAGACATCTGGTATCCTCCTACAGTCACTCAACGACGGCACCTTCCCGCACACCACAGCGTCATAAAAAATAATTGCTGATTTGCTGCCCACCCTAGCCGTCAGAATATTTACGTATACAGAGAACAAGCTCCTACCACAATTCCCGGGGCCCTCCTGGCTATACCCTTGTCTATGATGAACATTCGTCGTTATGTATCTGGGAAACTAATCCTTGTATCCGGAACTTTTTTCAAATGGTTCAAATGGCTCTGAGCACTATGGGACTCAACATCTTAGGTCATAAGTCCCCTAGAACTTAGAACTACTTAAACCTAACTAACCTAAGGACATCACACACACCCATGCCCGAGGCAGGATTCGAACCTGCGACCGTAGCAGTCCTGCGGTTCCGGACTGCAGCGCCAGAACCGCTAGACCACCGCGGCCGGCGGAACTTTTTTAACAGCCTTCACTGGGCTTTCGAAAGATCTAGGAATACGGAAACTGCCTGTTGTCCTTCATTCATGGTTCGCAGGATATCACGTGAGAACAGGACAAGCTAAGTTTCGCATAGGCGATGTTTTCTAAACCACGCTGATCGAGAACAGTAATTTTTTCGCCTCAAAGAAATTTATTATATTCAGACTGAGAGTACGGTCAAGAATTCTCCAGCAAGTCGATGATAAGGATAACGGCCTGTAATTTTGTGGATCCGTTCTTTCACCCTTCTTATATACAGGAATCACCTGAGCTTTTTCCCCCTAACTCTGCGCTGAGCGTGAGATTCGTCATAAATGCTATATAAGTAAGGGGCAGTTCCATAGAGGAACCTCTGTAAAACCGAATTAGGATTCCATCCAGACTTGGTGACTTATTTGTTGCCAACTCTTTCAGCCACTTCTCTAACATCGAAACAGAAGTATCGATGCAGACAGTACCAGTCTGCGGAAAACAAAAGTCCTTATTTACAATAGAATGAGAAATAACGAAATAATGCTGTATATTTAAGAAACAATGTGAGCATAAAATTTTAAAACAATAAAACACATGGAGTAAAGGACAAGTTCAGCTGATGCAATTAAAATGTAGGTAGTGGAATAAATTTTCAATGATGACGGATAAAAATCGTAACACCAAAATATAATTAATGTAAAGTAATGAAACTGTGGGAATACATTTGTCTAGATAACATATTTAAGTGATTAACATTTCAAGTTCACAGGTTAACGTAAGCTCGAGAGAAGCCATTGCAAATGTAAAATGCTGGTACATTAATAACCGGTGTAACCGCCAGAATGATAAATGCAAGCCTGCAAACATGCACGTAATTTGTTGTACAGGTGGAGGAAGTCAGTTTATGGGATGTATTTCTATGGCTGTTGCACTTGGTCTCTCAACAGAGGGACGGTTAATGTTGTTTGTGGATAACGCTGGTGTTCTCGTCGGATGATGTCCCATATGTTCTCGACTGGAGACGGATCTGGTGCTCGAGCAGGCCAAGGCAACATGTCGACACTCCATAGCGCATACTGGTTCACAACAGCGTTATGCTGTTGTAAAGCATCCCCCTGCAATGACTGGAAGCACCACAGTTCGAATCACCAGATTGACGTACAAATTTACAATCAGTGTGCGTGGGTTAACCACAAGATTGCTGCTGCTGCCATACGAAATCGTACCCCAGACCATAAGTTCAGATGTAGGTGCAGTGTGTCTAACAAGCAGACGAAATGGTTGGAATCCTTCAACCGACCTCTCCTAATCAACACACGGCCATCACTGGCACCGAGGAAGAACCAGCTATCATCAAAAACCACCACACACCTCCACCATGCCCTCCAATGAGCTCTCGCTTGACACCACTGAAGTAACAAATGGCGGCGGTTTGGGGTCAGTGGAATGCACGTCACAGGGCGTCTCACTCGGAGTTGTCCTTCTGGTAACAGATTTGTAACAATATATGAAGATAGTAACTGTCCTCGAAAGAACAGATACCATTGATGACTGTGCAGCTTCTTGAAACCCTCAGCTGCTGACAGGTGTTGTTGATGTACCTCGATGCAGACAGCTGAAAATGTGTGCCCCGATCGGGACCCGAACCCGGGAGCTCCTGCTCACATGGCAGACACTCTATCCGAGCCACCGAGGACACAGATGAATAGCTCGACTGCTCCCTTGCACGCTTCCCGTGAGACCCACATTTCTGCGAATGTGCACAGTTTGCCCGAACTCTAACGGGAAGCGTCACCTTAGTTGGCGCGAGTAATGAGTGGATGGGCAAATATCTGTTAAGAACATTATCTACGTAGAGTGTGGACAGTTGGAAATGTGGGTCTCACGGGAAGCGTGCAAGGGATAAGTCCCTGCAGTCAAGCTGTTCATCTGTGTCCTCGGTGCTTCAGATGAATCGAGCGTCTGCCATGTAAGTAAGAGATCCCGGTCGGGCACACATTTTCAGCTGTCCCCATCGAGGTATATCAAGAACACCTGTCGGCAGCTGAGGGTTTCAATTAATTATCATTTAGATTTGTAACAGCTCGTTGTTCACTGCGGTGCCAACTGATGGCCAGATTGCTGCACAGTACGATACGTCAGAGCCATACGCCGAACACGACAGTTTCGTGCCATCTGTGCCATGTGTGCGGTAGTGCCATGTGGCCCTCCAGAGCCAGGTCTTCTCGCGACCGTGCATTCTCGTGACCGCCGCTGCCAGCATCCATGTACAGTTCTACATTCCTGACAGGTCTTTCTACAGTATCGCAGAAGGAACGTTCAGCTTCTCGTAGAGGCATTTAAAGACCTCGTTCAAACTCAGTGAGGTGTTAATAACGACTACTTTGTCGTATTAAAGGCATTCTTGACTAACACCAACTCAGCACGTCCAATGTGAAAGGTAACTACCGCTCAGGATCGTTACAGCGTGTATTCAAAGCAAAACTGATTTGAATCCTCATAGTGGCGCTACTAGTGCCAATCTTACGCGACTGGTGTGAAATCTGAATAGACACCATCTTTCAGATGTAGAGACACGCCTACCAACTTTCGTTTATGTCTCCAACTCCTTCTTAGTGTTGGGATTTTTTCCATCAGTGTATTTCATACAAAGTATAAGTGACAATTTTACACCACATTGATACAAATTTAGCTTTGGTACAAAAGCACTCACTTAAAATAAGATTTTTCTAACTACAAAATGTTTGCGTGAAGCGACTCGATCCACTTTTTCATAGTGGTTGTAACTGCCGTCTGCTTCACGTCTGCTGTGCAGCGAGCTACCTTAATTTAAGTATTAACTGTATTTTTCTTACTTGTCACTTCTTCTTCCGTGTGTATTTGCTTTTAGGAAGCTTTAATTTTCGAGTGCTCTTAATAGTGTTCCATAGATTTCGTGTTTGTTTTGAATACAGTCAGAGAGAGTCCCTGTAGTCAACCATAGTGCCAGTAGTGCTAGTGTTTGTTTTCAATACAGTCCAGAGACAGGTAGTGCTATTTTCATTGTTTTCTACAAGAAGTGGCTAGCAACCACAGTTTAGTGAATAAGCAGCCGCCTTTAGTGAATTAGCAGTCTAGTTAAAGGTTGATTAACTCTCTTCAGTAAATTGTTTCCTTAGGATGGATAGGATGTGTGACTGCTGTGTACGGACGCAGGAGGAGCTGGCCACTGTTCGCGAACAGCTGAGCGTGTTGATGGCCGCGGTCAGCCGTCTTCAGGCTGCTGCCTCGGAGTGTAGCGGCAGTGGGGAGTCTGGTGCGTCGCAAGGTACACCCCAGGTGTTACATGCTTCACCCACTGTCCCTGCTGTCGAGACATCTTCGCGGGTACCGGGCGCGGTTGGGCCACCCTCTCCCCGAGGGGAGTGGCGGGTTCAGCGGCGTTCGCGGCGCACGAGGCGGAAGGTCAATGTGGAGGCTGGCCGTGTGGCATCGCCCGCTCTGCCTGTGAGGGGACATGTGGCTGCTCCTTCAGCAAGGTCCGAGCAGGCACACGGGGGGAGGGGTTTATTAGTTATTGGGAGCTCCAACGTTAGGCGGGTGATGGAGCCCCTTAGGGAAATAGCGCGAAGGTCGGGGAAGAAGGCCAGTGTTAACTCTGTCTGCTTGCTGGGGGGTCTCATCCGAGATGTGGAGGAGGCCCTACCGGCGGCGATAGAGAGCACTGGGTGCAACCGACTGCAAATTGTTGCTCATGTCGGCACCAATGACTCCTGCCGTCTGGGTTCAGAGGTCATCCTCAGTTCGTACAGGCGGTTGGCGGAATTGGTGAAGGCGGAAAGCCTCGCTCGCGGGGTGGAATCAGAGCTAACTATTTGTAGTATCGTTCCCAGAACCGATCGCGGTCCTCTGGTTTGGAGCCGAGTGGAAGGCTTAAACCAGAGGCTCAGACGATTCTGCGGAGATCTGGGGTGCAAATTTCTCGACCTCCGCTATCGGGTGGAGAAATGTAGGGTCCCCCTGAATAGGTCAGGCGTGCACTACACTCCGGAAGCGGCTAAAAGGGTAGCGGAGTACGTGTGGAGTGCACATGGGGGTTTTTTAGGTTAGAGAATCCCCTCCCTAGGCCCGACAAGACGCCTCCTGAGACGCGGCAAGATAGGAGTAGGCAAAATGCAACAGGGAATAACAATATTAATGTGCTAATAGTAAACTGCAGGAGCGTCTATAGAAAGGTCCCAGAACTGCTCTCATTAATAAACGATCACAACGCCCATATAGTACTAGGGACAGAAAGTTGGCTGAAACCAGACGTAAACAGTAACGAAATCCTAAACTCAGATTGGAATGTATACCGCAGAGACAGGCTGAACAGTGAAGGGGGAGGCGTGTTTATAGCGATAAGAAGTGCAATAGTATCGAAGGAAATTGACGGAGATCCGAAATGTGAAATGATTTGGGTGAAGGTCGCGGTTAAAGCAGGCTCAGACATGGTAATTGGATGTCTCTATAGGCCCCCTGGCTGAGCAGCTGTTGTGGCTGAGCACCTGAAGGATAATTTGGAAAATATTTCGAGTAGATTTCCCCACCATGTTATAGTTCTGGGTGGAGATTTTAATTTGCCGGATATAGACTGGGAGACTCAGACGTTCATAACGGGTGGCAGGGACAAAGAATCCAGTGAAATTTTTTTAAGTGCTTTATCTGAAAACTACCTTGAGCAGTTAAACAGAGAACCGACTCGTGGCGATAACATATTAGACCTTCTGGTGACAAACAGACCCGAACTATTTGAAAATGTTAACGCAGAACAGGGAATCAGCGATCATAAAGCGGTTACGGCATCGATGATTTCAGCCGTAAATAGGAATATTAAAAAGGGTAGGAAGATTTTTCTGTTTAGAAAAAGTGACAAAAAGCAGATTTCAGAGTACCTGTTGGCTCAACACAAAAGTTTTGTCTCAAGTACTGATAGTGTTGAGGATCAGTGGACAAAGTTCAAAACCATCGTACAATATGCGTTAGATGAGTATGTGCCAAGCAAGATCGTAAGAGATGGAAAAGAGCCACCGTGGTACAACAACCGAGTTAGAAAACTGCTGCGGAAGCAATGGGAACTTCACAGCAAACATAAACATAGCCAAAGCCTTGCAGACAAACAAAAATTACGCGAAGCGAAATGTAGTGTGAAAAGAGCTATGCGAGAGGCGTTCAATGAATTCGAAAGTAAAGTTCTATGTACTGACTTGGCAGAAAATCCTAAGAAATTTTGGTCTTACGTCAAAGCGGTAGGTGGATCAAAACAAAATGTCCAGACACTCTGTGACCAAAATGGTACTGAAACAGAGGATGACAGACTAAAGGCCGAAATACTAAATGTCTTTTTCCAAAGTTGTTTCACAGAGGAAGATTGCACTGTAGTTCCTTCTCTAGATTGTCGCACAGATGACAAAATGGTAGATATCGAAATAGACGACAGAGGGATAGAGAAACAATTAAAATCGCTCAAAAGAGGAAAGGCCTCTGGACCTGATGGGATACCAGTTCAATTTTACACAGAGTACGCGAAGGAACTTGCCCCCCTTCTTGCAGCGGTGTACCGTAGGTCTCTAGAAGAGCGTAGCGTTCCAAAGGGTTGGAAAAGGGCACAGGTCATCCCCGTTTTCAAGAAGGGACGTCGAACAGATGTGCAGAACTATCGACCTATATCTCTAACGTCGATCAGTTGTAGAATTTTGGAACACGTATTGTGTTCGAGTATAATGACTTTTCTGGAGACTAGAAATCTACTCTGTAGGAATCAGCATGGGTTTCGAAAAAGACGGTCATGTGAAACCCAGCTCGCGCTATTCGTCCACGAGACTCAGAGGACCATAGACACGGGTTCACAGGTAGATGCCGTGTTTCTTGACTTCCGCAAGGCGTTTGATACAGTTCCCCACAGTCGTTTAATGAACAAAGTAAGAGCATATGGACTATCAGACCAATTGTGTGATTGGTTTGAGGAGTTCCTAGATAACAGGACGCAGCATGTTATTCTCAATGGAGAGAAGTCTTCCGAAGTAAGAGTAATTTCAGGTGTGCCGCAGGGGAGTGTCATAGGACCGTTGCTATTCACAATATACATAAATGACCTGGTGGATGACATCGGAAGTTCACTGAGGCTTTTTGCAGATGATGCTGTGGTGTATCGAGAGGTTGTAACAATGGAAAATTGTACTGAAATGCAGGAGGATCTGCAGCGAATTGACGCATGGTGCAGGGAATGGCAACTGAATCTCAATGTAGACAAGTGTAATGTGCTGCGAATACACAGAAAGATAGATCCTTTATCATTTAGCTACAAAATAGCAGGTCAGCAACTGGAAGCAGTTAATACCATAAATTATCTGGGAGTTCGCATTAGGAGTGATTTAAAATGGAATGATCATATAATGTTGATTATCGGTAAAGCAGATGCCAGACTGAGATTCATTGGAAAAATCCTAAGGAAATGCAATCCGAAAACAAAGGAAGTAGGTTACAGTACGCTTGTTCGCCCACTGCTTGAATACTGCTCAGCAGTGTGGGATCCGTACCAGATAGGGTTGATACAAGACATAGAGAAGATCCAACGGAGAGCAGCGCGCTTCGTTACAGGATCATTTAGTAATCGCGAAAGCGTTACGGAGATGATAGATAAACTCCAGTGGAAGACTCTGCAGGAGAGACGCTCAGTAGCTCGGTACGGGCTTTTGTCAAAGTTTCGAGAACATACCTTCACCGAAGAGTCAAGCAGTATATTGCTCCCTCCTACGTATATCTCGCGAAGAGACCATGAGGATAAAATCAGAGAGATTAGAGCCCACACAGAGGCATACCGACAATCCTTCTTTCCACGAACAATACGAGACTGGAATAGAAGGGAGAACCGATAGAGGTACTGAAGGTACCCTCCGCCACACACCGTCAGGTGGCTTGCGGAGTATGGATGTAGATGTAGATGTACGTACCTTATCTCATCTAAATTACCTGGACAAGCATATGTACTGCTGAATCCAGCTCCAGATCTCACGACAAGTGGACGGCCAGTATAAAAGGAGGCGGAGAGTACTGTGTTGTCAGTAGAGAAGCAGAATGGTTCGGGCAGGAGGGCTCAGTGACTTAGAACATGGAATAAAGGCTGGATGCCACCTGAGGAACAAATCGATCTGAGCAGTGAGTGGCCCGTGTTCCCGCCATCATGTATTTTACACCCTGTTTTTAACGTACTTCCACCTTACTGCGTTAATTTAAATTACTGGTGTCACTGAGTTGCTGCTTTGCCTGACCGTGAGCGGAGCTAGCAGCGCGTATCGATATATCCCCTCTCGTAGTATCTTTGCTCGACTGCTATTACTTACCGGTCGTTGTCTGTCGTTGGAGAGTTCGGATCGAGAGTTCGGGTTGCGAGTTCGGGTCTGCCAGTCAGTTGGAACGTGTCTAGAGTGCATTGACATGGCTCACCCGACGATTGCCGGCACGCATCACTTGAGCCGGGCCATGGTCTTGGTGGATCGTCGATCGCTCGTCCTACCGGACGACACGTTTTGGCTCGCTGATCTTTCATGATTAGGCTCTCTCTCTCTCTCTCTCTCTCTCTCTCTCTCTCTCTCTGTGTGTGTGTGTGTGTGTGTGTGTGTGTGTGTGTGTGTATCAACTCCCGATTTGTCTTCGTGCATGCTTAGTTACTGTTGGGTATCATTCAGGTCTTCGTGCAAGTGTTTGTCAGGTTGTGTGTGTGGTTGGCGTTATTTCCACTGACGACTAGTTTAGATGTTGTCGGCATTCTGAGGGCAGTGTTCCATCTCATCGGGCGACGTGTAACTGGTTCTGGCCCCTTCAATTGCCATCTTGCGGAACTTGCGCCGGTCCTTTCCTGGTGCAGGGATGTCGTTTAGCCAGTGGGCGTGTGTCCTCGGCATGGTTGGGTCCGAGCCAGTATTTCCGCCGTCGTATGTCTGGAAGTGGTTGGGAGACGCACCAGCAGTGCAGTCGCGACGAAGCACCAGTCGTGGACGGACCAGCAGGCAGTCGGTCGGTCCGTGGCTGTCCCCTGGTTGGGTTCCGACGGATCGAGTGTAGTTGGGCTCAACATCTGTCTCACCTAAGTGAACAAGAGCAGACAGACATCCCTGGAGGCTTCTGAGTTTCTCACTGGTGTTCAATTATCTGTTTTCAGCTACTTAAAATTTAAGGCTTATGGTTATTTTTTCTTTTTTTCTTAAAAATTTTGCAAAATTAATTATCGGCTTTCAGTTTTGCAACCTTAGTGTAAAAATTATCTTTCAAGCCTAAACACTGCAGCCTTCTGCCTTTAAAAGATTAAGGTAATATATTTTAAAATTTGGAAACTTAATTGTGGCCTTCAGCCATTGGTATTGCACCTTGGATATGTTTGTTCTATCTGCTTTGCCTCGTGGCTTTCCACTTAGCCGTGATATATGTTTTTTATTTAATTTATTTGCTTTTTTAATTGGATTTTTATCTTGTTGATTTTAAGGTTTCTTGTTTTTTAAACATTGTGGCCTTCTGCCTTTAAAAGTCTATGGTAATATATTTTAAAATTTTGAAACTTAATTGTGGCCTTCAGCCATTTGTATTGCACTTTGCATATGTTTGTTCTATCTACTTTGCTTTGAGGCTTTCCACCTAGCTGTCATAGATGTTTTTCAATTATTTTACTGCTTTTTTAATTGGATTTTTATGTTGTTGATCTTTTTAAATTTCCTGTTTGTAGGCCTTCAGCCGTGAAATAGTTGCATTTAGTAATGGGTCAGTTATGTTCCGCTTTGGTTGTAAATGTGTTATTAAATTACAATAAATTACATTTAGAACGTGAAATTGACCCCAACCTTATTTGGTCCTTTCCACAATCCTAATTACCTGTTGTGCCCAGAGGGTTTAGCGGGCGTTTCACCATCATTGGCGTTTCAAGCCTTCTAAAACTGCTCAAGTCGACTGTCGGTGATGACACTGTGAAGCGGAAATGCGAAGGAACAGCCACTGCTAAACTAAGACCAGGTAGGACTTGTACTGACGAGTAGGGACCGTCGGTCATTGCGGAGGCTGATTGCAAGAAATCGCATGAAATCTGCGGATGGAATCACTCTCGAGTTCGAAAGTACCACCAACAACGCAGACAGCACAATGACCGTGAACATGGAGTTAAAAATGGGGTACATGTATCGAGCAGCTCCCCATTGCCCACACATTCCTGTAGTGTTTGAAGTGCTGTAAAGAGCGACGGCAACGGACAATGGATGACTGGATGAATAAAGCTAAACGCTGCGACAGTTTGATGGCAAAGTTTGGCGAATACTTGGAGAAATTTTCTTCCAATACGTGTTCTAGAAGGACTGAAACGCCAACGATGGATTTGTTACTCAGGTAACATCCAACGTGGTTTGGAGTCGAGTGCAGAATGTAAACCAGGGGCTACGTAGATTCTGTGACGAAAATGGTTGTAGATTCCTCGACCTACGCTATGGGGTGGAAGGTTGTAGGACGCCCCTCGATAGATCAGGGGTGCACTACACACAAGAAGCAGCTACCTGGGTAGCACAGTACTTGTGGCGTGCACATGGGGTTTTTTTAGATTAGGATTCTCCCCATGGGAAACAAACCGTTAGCCTGAAAAATTACCAGTTCATGACATTGATGTGGGTGTGGCAACTGTAAAAATTTTTAGTTCTCCTAAACAGGTAATTCCAAACGATTTAAATAGGCTAAAGCTCATGTTTGTAAACTGTCGAAGTGTCTGTAGCAAGATCCATGAGTTACTCTCCGAAATAAACAGTAGTAATGCCATTATTGTATAAGGTACCGAAAGCTGGTTGAAACCAGACATAAATAGCAGTGAAATTTTGAACTAGGACTGGACAAAGTTTAGGAAGGATTGATACTATAGGAGGTGGTGTGTTCATTGCATTTAAAAGCTGTTTAAACGCAGTTGAAATAGATACTGGGTCGGACAGTGAAATAGTCTGGATAAAACTCTCAATCAGACAAGGATTGACCATTGTATTTGGATGCTTTTATAGACCACCAGCATCCGCAACAAACGTTGCAGAACGTTTCAGGGGAAGTTTTGAGTACATAGGAAATAAATATCCAAATTATCCATTAGTTATAGGTGGAGACTTTAACCTGACGCCCATTGACTGGGAAAATTACAGGTTTATCACAGGGGGCAGAAGCAAAGATTTGTGTGAAGTTATTCTAAGAGCAATTGCTTAGAAAACCAACTCGAGATGGGAACATATTAGATATCTTGGCCACAAACTGACCATATCTTTTTGAGGAAGTTAATCTAGAGGAACGTATTAGCGACCATAATGTCGTTGTGGCTTCTATGTCAGTGGAAGTTGCAAAAAAACCAAAGAAACAGCGTAGAGTTTTCTTGTTTGGGAAAGCAAATAAAAGTGTCATTAACTAACATCTTCGTAGTCAGCTCCAAGCATTCACCGCGGGACACAAAGATATTGAGCATCTTTGGTCGGAATTTAAAGATATTGTTCTCCACGTGTTAGAGAAATAGGTGCCTGGCAAAAATATAGGGGAGAGAAAGGATCCACCTTGGTCCAACAAACATATTAGAAAGTTCTTGAGAAAGCAGAGAATTTTGCACAGTCGTTTTAAACGTAGTCACTACCCCGCAGAGAAACAGAAATTCTGCGAAATGAAAGTAGCAGTCGAAAGGTCAATAAGAGATTCTTTTAACGAATTTGAAAGCAATATGTTATTTGCAGATTCTAAGATTAACACCAAAAACTGTTGGTCGTACGTGCAATCTATGAACGCTACAAATAATTCAATACCTTCTCTTGCTGACAGTACTGGTAATGTAACGGATGATAAACAGAAGGCCGAAATTCTAAACGTAGCTTTCAAAAACTCGTTTACGATAGAGGACTGCAGCACCATTCCCCCTTTCGACTATCGAACAAACGAAAGGATGGCTGTCATAGTGTTTAGTGTATCTGGGATTGTAAAACAGTTAAGATCCTTAGACTCCATGAAGGCATCTGGCCCAGACGGTATCCCCGTAAGATTTTATGTTGACTATGCTACAAATATAGCACCATTCTTATCCATCATCTATCAGAGACCACTGGAACAGCGGGACTGGAAGAAGGCCCAGGTCATAGCAATCTCTAAAAACGGTAGAGAATCGGAGCACATAATTACCGGCCAATTTTGTGTTCAGACATAATGACATTTCTAGACTATGAGAAGCTCATCTGCAGAAATCAGCACGGTCTTAAGAAACAGCGGTCATGCGAGACACAGCTGGCCCTCTTTGTGTATGATATAGAACAGGCTCCAGATACCGGCTCCCAGGTTGATGCCACATTCCTCGACTTTCGAAAGGCGTTCGACTGAGTTCCGCACTGTCGCTTGCTCCAAAAAGTGCGCGCTTACGGTCTATCCGATGGCATATGCTGTTGGATACAAAGTTTTCTAGCAGACAGAGAACAGCATGTCGTCCTGAATGGGGCGACTTCAACAGAAACAAGCGTAACTTCAGGTGTGCCCCAGGGAAGCGTAATAGGTATGCTGCTCTTTACGATTTACATAAACAATCTGGTTGATGCTATTGACAGCGGAATTAGACTGTTTGCCGATTATGCTGTAGTCTACAGGAAAGTAGTATCACACGAAAATTGTGAACAAATCAATGAGTATTTGCAGAAAATAAATGCTTGGTGTAATGACTGGCAGTTATCTCTCAATAATAGTAAGTGTAACCTACAGCGTCCAACAAAGCGAAAATCCCCGTTAATATAAGAGTACAAAATAAATGCCCAGTTTTTGGAAGCGGTAACATCCGTCAAGTATCTGAGTGTGACTGTTCAAAATGATCTCAAATGGAACGATCAGATTATACAAGTAACGGGTAACGCGAACTCTAGATTGTGGTTTATCGGTAGAATCCTGAAGCGATGCAGTCTTTCAACAAAGGAAATTGCTTACAATACTTTAGTTCGTCCAGTCTTAGAGTATTGTTCGTCTGTATGGGACCCTTACCAGTTGGGTCTGATTCAAGAGTTTGAGAAAGTCCAAAGAAGAGCGGCAAGATTCGTGACTGGTGCATTTAGCCATCGCGAGAGCGTTACAAATCTCATAGAAAGTAGGAAGTGGGACACACTTGCAGATAGACGACGCGCTAAACGGAAGGGGCTGCTCACTAAATTTCACAGTCCGATCTTCACAGAGGATGTAGAGAATATATTATTGTCATCAAGTTTCATATCGCGCAATTATCACCATTCAAAGATAAGGGAAATTAGAGCTTGTACTGAGGCGTTCAGACAGTCGTTTTTCCCTCGCGCGATCCGCGAGTGGAACAGATTTGCGGGGCGGGGGGATATGACTTTGTGGCTAGCAGTGAAGCACGGAGGAAGCGGTGTTATATTATGTGAGTGTTTTTCGTGGTTAAGATATGGTCCCTTTACTTCGCTTAAGAAAAAGCTAAATACTGAGGGATAAGAGCACATGCTACAGTATTGTGTACTGCGTAAAGTAGGGAAACAGTTCGGAGACGATGACTGTTTGCATCGGCTTGAGAGTGCCCCCTGTCATGAAACAGCATCAGAGCAATAATCGTCAGTGAATAATAATATTCCGCAAACGGACTGGTCTGTCCAGAGTCCAACCAGAATCCAGTGGAACACCTTCGGGATGAGTTAAAATGCCGGCTTCGCTCCAGATCCCAGCGTCCAACATCATTACATTCTCTGGTTTCTGCTGCTGAGGAAGAGTAGCTTGCCATTCCTCCACAGACATTCAGACACTGTATTGAAAGAGGCCCCAGCAGAGTTCAAGCCACATTAATAAGTACCGGGAGGTGTCCGGATACTTCGGATCAAATAGCGTACTACCGATATATGTTGCTGAAACCTGATCTGTTTATGATAGACTACGCATGGTAATCAATTTTTACTAAGATACTTATCTCTCCTGTATTCTGCATAGTCACTGCATACATTTTCACTTTCTTTAAAGTGAAAATTAGCAGAGACGGTTCATGTCTGCCAGTAACCATCGATGCTTCCGATTCAGGTGCTCTGATATTTCTTACAATATTAGGAGGTTTCAGAATAATCAAAAGTATCGTTAAGTATTCTTATCAATAATATAGGAATCTTATTAATAATATAGGAAAGTCCCTACACGTAACACCATTTCACCTCTAACATTATTGAAGCGTACCTCCTTGGATGTTGACATAACGATGCTACCACTCTGGCTGAGGCCACAGTTTGCTCGGTTGGGGAAGTGCCTTGTGAGCCGTTCATCAGCTGTGTGCCACAGTGACCTAAACGTCGGTGTCTGCCCACTTCACACGTGTCCGACGTCGTACACGTGTGATTCGTGAGTGTGGCCTTCCAATGACCTCGGAGGAGAAAACCGGATCCTTCCCAATTAACAAGCTATCAGAATTCGGTGGCCACAACGCATTTATCAGAGGCCTCCTTATTTAAAGCCCAGCTGCCCTATATGTGGCAAGCACCTGATACATAATACGGCGTCGTTTTTTACTTACATGAGCAATTCAACTCACAAAATGGAAATCAGATGAGCTAAAGTTTTAAATCTGGTACTACTGAACTGCAGCTGACTTTAAAATTCACATATTCACTCTAGCTTATCTACAATTACGCATTTTTTACTAACTATCACATCCCATGAGTAAGAAGTGAGCAGCACCGCCAGACCATGTTTTAACACTTACGGAATGCATCGCCACGACTTCGGGTACATGCTCTGTATGTATTCTTCACAGAATCAGTAGCGTTTTTGGCAGACACGAGTTTTCAGTTCTTAATAATTCTGATAAAAGCGGTCTTATTTTGATATTCCCCAGGAGTTTTTGATAATCTGCTATTAACAGGCAAATACGCCTCATAAATGTATTAATAATACCAACAACTTCTGCTATATTTGCAGTCAAGTGACATTTACTTCGAAGAGTCGTTTAATGACACCTTTCACAAAAATGCATGTTTCTTGTTGGTTGGCTGGTTGATTCGGGGCGGTCCCATCGGACTAGGCAAGGAAGGAGAAGGAAAATGGCCGTGCCCTTTTAGAGGAACCATCCAGGCATTTGTCTGAAGCGATTTAGGAAAATAACCTAAATCATGATGGCCGGACGCGAGTTTGAACCGTCGTCCTCCCGAATGCGAGTCCAATGTACTAACCACTGCGCCACCTTACTTGGTTTTCTTGTATTTTGAACATAAGCTATAAGGGCAAAAAATTTCGCCACGACATGTTGTACAACACGTTCATCTAACGAAAGGCGCAGATCAATGGAAAAGGATTTCGTAAGCTGTTTGGTTTGTCGACGATTTGGAGGGAGTCCATTAATTACGCTAACGATCGTTATTTTAATACGGAAATTTCGAAATTTGTGGTAAGATCCTATGGGACCAAACTGCTGAGGTCATCGTTCCCTAGGCTTACACACTACTTAAACTGACTTACGCTAAGGACAACACGAACACCCATGCCCAAGGGAGGGCTCGAACCTCGGACGTTGCGAGCCGCGCGAATCGTGGCATGGTGCCTGTTTTTGTTCTGTAACGTAACTTTTCCTTACCGGCAGAATAAAGTTTGGAAAAAAATATTTAGATATAACAAATGCGTATGCAATGCATTTCAGAATGGTTTGCCTCGGAGAAAGTACGTCACAAGTGCGATGGCACGATGTAGTTATCAAAATAACTACGTACATCATTGTCTATTTTTTCTTCTTACCAACACAACGCCACCGTGGAATTTAGCAGACCATATCTTCATTATTTGAAAGCTTTCATGGCCGTGGTAATAATGCGTTAATTTCCACGTAATAAATGTGGTTACAAGTATTGATCCGGACTCCAAGAAAGGACTTCCTGGTTTGCCTTTGTATGTAAACAATATTTAGACAACACGACGCGATATAGCATTCGGTTGTCCTATTCTTACACAATGAGTGTACAATCCTGACACCCATTATTCTGAAACATAAAGAAACTGAAATAAAAATTAATGTGAGCAATTAAAATATTCTACAAATGACTTGCAGACACGTTTTTACCAATTTCTGAATTATTATTAACTAAATATTACAAAATACAGAGAGCTCATAAACGTACCTCCTCTCTTTGCGACAATAACAGCAAAAGTAAGTCATACCAGAGGAAATTCTAGATAACACCATATTTTTTTCAGAAAATTTGAAAGTGTCACGGAGCTTAGTCTAACTGCTTTGTTATAGTGTCTGTGCGCTACAGTATATACTTTGTCCTTTAAATACGTTACAGCTTTTACACGAAAATGTTTCATTACAGATTGTTTGACTTTTTTCCAAAAGTTACCCAAATGTGAGATGTTTTATTTTATTCAGTTCCACCCAAATAGAAATGGAGTCTCTCTAAGGGAAAGCCAAGAGTTGTATTTACTAATACCAGAATGAAAAATGCCCCTATCATATCACAAAAAAGCGAATACGTTCTGGGCAGAGCTAGGGATGTACAGGAAGGGAACTAGCTTTTCTACTGATCTAGCAGCTTCAAAGACATTTAAATCAAAACATCTTGACATATTCGTGCATTTTTACATGTTAGTATTAGTACCAATGTCATGTAATGTAAACCATCGTGTCAGGAAAGGTAGCATGATACATGATGTTACGTCGTGCAGTACGACACAACATGTGATTAAAGTTTACGATGCATGCATCCTCACTCTGGGATACCTCCTATTATAGATGCATCCCCAGTTTCTGGTACTTCCTATAGCAGATACAACCCACGTTCTAGAAGCACATACATTTGTGTCTGTTTATTCTTAAACTTCTCACCATACATGTAACAGCTGGTGGATTTGGGGAAGAAATGGTCTCCTAGGGGAAAAATCACCCCGCTCTCACCCCAATCCAGAAATAAAAAAATTGTTTCAGCGTCCCCCCAGGAACAAGTCCACCCCCAGTAATTTTATCCCCCCAGAAAAACCTTCCTAGCTATTACATGTATGCTCTTCAGCCCTATGATATTATTTATGTTTACCATAGCTAGCGAATACTCCGGAGTTTAGGCAAAGGAACAGGGACTTAAGGCTATAAATAGCAAGATGCAGGTGTTCCAATATCATGCAAGAGCATTTTTCATTCTGGTTTCCAACTTAGGCTACATCATAATTTTGACATAAGACCGCTATAGTATAGCAACCAATATAGATTTTTGTTGACTCAGGGGGACGACCGATCTGGTATAGGTTTTTTATTCACTTTCGAACCATGTTGCTTATATCGTGGCGACGGATAAAAGTTTCAAGAAACAACAGGATAACCATTAATTACATGTACGAAACATAGAAATGGCGCCCGTAAGAAAACTAACAAAAGCCAGTTTTTTACACGTAATTACAAGATTAACCTAGATTATTTTAAAAACCAGTTTTAAAAGTTTATCGCAAGAATGCATTTTTTTATTTATTTGATCAACTCAGTTCATATACAAACGAATTTTTCGTGCTATATTAGGTAGAATTTAACTCTTCGCACTCGATAACTGCTACAGATCATTGTATTAAAAAATCGTTTTACATTTATACATTTATCTACCAACGTGCGAAATCTGAACCAGTTCGTACATGTCTAAAGTATGGAAGTGGCGCGCTTAAAAACCCTCCCAGAAAAACACGTTCATTGCATATTTTTGCACGCAAAATCTGAACGGTGTACGTACAAATGATTCCATTTGCTGAACATTAATTTCAAACCTATTAAAATCTTTTGCAAAAGGAATAAACTGATTCGCACAAATTGTCTACGCGTCAGCTCCAGGCCATCCAGACCTTGATTAATATACTGTAACGTAGCTGGAGTAAGACAGATCTTCGAACAGCTATGCATATGGTCGCTGGCACAGCTAAACCAAAACTTATCACCCCACGTTCCTAGTTCAAATAGGAACCGAGCACCAAGGCCCCACCAAACCGCAGAATTGTGGGTGGTCCTGTCATACATATTACACTACAGGCCATTAAAATTGCTACACCACGAAGATGACGTGCTACAGACGCGAAATTTAATCGACAGGAAGAAGATGCTGTGATATGCAAATGATTAGCTTTTCGAAGCATTCACACAAGGTTGGCGCCGGTGGCGGTACCTTCAACGTGTTGACGTGAGGAAAGTTTCCAACCGATTTCTCATACACAAACAGCAGTTGACCGGCGTTGCCTGGTGAAAAGTTGTTGTGATGCCTCGTGTAAGGACGAGAAAAGCGTACCATTACGTTTTCGACTTTGATAAATGTCGGATTGTAGCCTATCGCGATTGCGGTTTATCGTACCGCGACATTGCTGTTCGCGTTGGTCGAGATCCAATTGTTAGCAGAATATGGAATCGGTGGGCTCAGGAGGGTAATAAGGAACGCCGTGCTGGATCCCAACGGCCTCGTATCACTAGCAGTCGAGATGACAGGCATCTTATTCGCATGGCTGTCACGGATCGTGCAGCCACGCTCGATCCCTGAGTCAACAGATGGGGACGTTTGCAAGGCAACAACCATCGGCGTGAACAGTTCGACGACGTTTGCAGCAGCATGGACTATCAGTTCGGAGACCATGACTGCGGTTACCCTTGACGCTGCATCACAGACAGGAGCGCCTGCTATGGTGTACTCAACGACGAACCTGGGTGCACGAATGGCAAAACGTAATTTTTTCGGATGAATCCAGGTTCTGTTTAGAGCATCATGATGGTCGCATCCGTGTTTGTTGACATCTCGGTGAACGCACATTGGAAGCGTGTGTTCGTCATCGCCATACTGGCGTTATCACCCGGCATGATGGTATGGGGTGCCATTGGTTACACGTCTGGGTCACCTCTTGTTCGCATTGATGGCACTTTGAACAGTGGACGTTACATTTCAGATGTGTTACGACCCGTGGCTCTACCCTTAATTCGATTCCTGCGAAACCCTACATTTCAGCAGGATAACGCACGACCACTTGTTGCAGGTCCTGTACGGGTCTTTCTTGATACATAAAATGTTCTACTGCTGCCCTGGCCAGCACATTCTCCAAATCTCTCACCAATTGAAAAAGTCTGCTCAATGGTGACCGAGCAACTGACTCATCACAATACGCCCGTCACTACTCTTGACGAACGGTGGTATCGTGTTGAAGCTGCATGGGCAGCTGTACCTGTACACGCCATCCAAGCTCTGTTTGACTCAATGCCCAGGCGTAATAAGGCCGTTATTAGGGCAAGAGGTGGTTGTTCTGGGTACTGATATCTCAGGATCTATGCACCCAAATTGCGTGAAAATGTAATCACATGTCAGTTCTAGTATAATATATTTATCCAATGAATAGCCGTTTATCATCTGCATTTCTTCTTGGTGTACTAATTTTAATGGCCAGTAGTGTAGTTACATCGCGGACGCGTTGAAATGTTTCGCTCTGTACCTCATGACAAATAACTTCCTTATCTTGAACCTCAAGAAAATATTCCTGCGTCCTCTACTACTGAGTCCAGAACTCAGGATGCAATCTGTTCGTTTCTAGAAATGAAGACTCAAATTCTGAAAGTGAAAGCAATGTTCTTATTGGTCCATATATTATAAAACTTGTTAAAGATAGTATGAATTAGTGCTAAAGGACAAGGAAAAACAGCTTGCTAATCCTTTAAAATGTTTGTCTATTATCCTTTTGCAGATAGATTTACAGGACACGGCTTACACATAGAGCTGCCATCCGTCCCGATATATCGAATCGTCACAATTATGGACATTCTTGTCCCGACATCCCGACGAAACCCAATTTTGTCCCGATTTTGCAAAATACTTAAGAGCTTGGCTGAGGTACAGAAGTAACGCCTCACGGAAGAATTGGGCAGCGATCTGATAAGACGGTTCAATCTAAATGTAATTGGAACAAAGAGTGCAATTTAGTAATGTTTTAAGTCTTTACTGTGGATGTATGTGGCTTGAAGTGTATAGTGACCTGTGCGTCGATGACTAAACTGTTATTGTCGACTTTTTACCAATTAATAAACTTATCATAGCTTACGATAGTGCCTAAGGATAGAAAGAGAAAGTGTCACTTTTCTGATGATCACAGTGGTCTTTTGTCAAGAAAGGACGTACGGGTCAGGAAGAGTTGTGTGAGATTTGTAGCTGTTTCATCACATTAGCTCACGGAGGTAAAGCAGATGTGAGGAACCACATTTCTACGAAGAATCATACAAATAGAATCACGGTGCTGGCCGCTGTGGCCGAGCGGTTCTAGGCGCTTCAGTCCGAAACCGCGCTGCTGCTACGGTCGCAGGTTCGAATTCTGCCTCTGGCAGGGATGTGTGTGACATTAGGTTTAAGTAGTTCTAAGTTTAGGCGACTGATGACCACAGATGTTAAGGTCCATAGTGCTTAGAGCCATTTGAACCATTTTTTAAGAATCGCGGTAGCATCGATGTCAAAGCCTATTTCTACATTCGTGATTTAAGAAGATAACCGGAAGGAGTTGTTCGTTGCTGCTGCAGAACTAACAATAGCTTATAAAGTTGTCAAGCATCATAAATCCTTCAGTTTTCTTGACTGTACAGTAAAACCGAATGCCGCACACTAGCATGACTCCAAAGTCGCCACAGAGCCGTCTACAGCCAGGACCAAACCTACAGCAACTGTTAAAAATAGTCTCGCACCACACTGTGTGTCTGAATGCATAAAATAATTGTGAGAAATTTCATTTTACGTCATAGGCGCCGACGCATCGGACCACAAGGCTTGAAACATGTTTCTTTAAGTTGTTCAATACTTTATTGAAACTGACGGAATCCAGTAGAAGCTGTTGCAGTTTGATTCGCTGAATAACGAAACATCGGAGACAACTGCAAAGATTTGTCTAGACAATTTAAGACAATTGCAGACTCTTTGAGATAAATTAATTGCATTTTGTGGAGACAATACTAGTACCAACTGGGGAGGGCTTCATCGACGCGGCTAGCGGAATCTGTTTCACCACGTTAGAGAAGAACTAGGAAAAAATGTAGAAGGAATTGGATGCCCGCCCATATTCTCCACAACACTATATCAAGTGTTGATGGAGTCTTAACTGTATACATCGAAAAATCATCATAAAAATATTTAATTATATTTCAATTTACACTGTAAGGACAGGGAAGCTGAAAGGGTTTTGCTTAAACGTTGATGTGAATCATCAGGTTCTTCTATCTCATTAAAAAAGAAGATGCCTGTCGTTAAATCCCTCAGCTGAGAAAATTCTTAATCTTTGGATTCCATTAAAACAATTTTCTGACGCCTAAGACAGACCACCCAAAATAATTTCAGTTATTTTTAGTAGTCCGATTCGGTCATTGAAATTTACTTCATGTTTCTGCAGTCAAACTTGGCTTTGTTTGTAAAAAAAATATAAAAAAACGTGGGGTAGAATAAAGTCTCGATAATTGAAATAAGAAATATGTTAATCGACGCTCAACGATGTCTGAATGAAAGGAAGACTGACAATTTTATTGACATGCAAACCAAGATGGATTTGAACAAATTAAAGAATGAGAACCCTAAGCAAGAAATAATTAACTTGATTTCGAAATTTGAGGAAGAGACGATGGCTTTTTGTAGCATACCATTTCATTACTTAGAGAACTGGGCTATTTCATTTAATAAATATCAAGCATTGGATTGGATGACACTATCTCAAAATCCACATTAGTGCTGACTGAAAACGTTATTATGTTGTTGTTGTGGTCTTCAGTCCAAAGACTGGCTTCATGCAGCTCTCCACGCTACTCTATCCTATGAAAGCCTCTTCGAGTAACTACTGCAACCTACATCCCTCTGAACTTGCTTACTGTATTCCTCTCTTGGTCTCCCTCTACGATTTTTACCCTCCACTCTTCTCTCCAGCACAAAGTTGGTGATCGCTTGATGCCTTGGAATGTGTCACACCAACCGATCCCTTCTTTTAATCATGAATCAGGTTGTACCCCAAATTTCTCTTCTCCTCAATTCTGTTCAGTATCTCCTCATTAATTTTGTGATCTACCCATCTAATCTTCAGCACTCTTCTGTAGCACCACATTTCAAAAGCTTCTATTCCATTCCTGTCTGAACTGCTTATCGTCCATGTTTCACTTCCACACATAGCTGCATTACATACAATTATTTTCAGGAAGGTCTTCCTGACACTTGAATCTATACTCGATATTGGCAAATGTCTCCTCTTCAGAAAAGCTTTTCTTGCCATTGCCAGTCTATATTGTACATCCCCCCTACTTCGACCATCATCGATTAGTTTGCTTCCCAAATAGCGAAACTCATTTACTACTTTAAGTGTCTCATTTCCTAATCTCATCCCCTCAAGATCACCTCATTTAATTCGACTACATTCTATAACCCTCGTTTTGCTTTTGTTGATGTTCATCTTATATGCTCCTTTCAAAATACTGTCCATTCCGTTCAACTGCTCTTCCAAGTCCTTTGCTGTCTCTGTCATAATTGCAATGTCATCGGCAAACCTCAAAGTTTTTATTTCCTCTCCCTGGACTTTAATCTCTACTCGAAATTTTTCTTTTGTTTCATTTTCTACTTACTCATTATACACATTGTATAACATCGGGGATAGGCTACAACCCTGTCTCACTCCCTTCTCAACCACTGCTCCTCTTTCATGTCCCTCGACTCTTATAACTGCCATTTGGTTTCTGTACAAATGTAAATAGCCTTTCGCTCCCTGTATTTTATCCCCGCCATCTTTAGAACTTGAAAGAGAATATTCCAGTCAACATTGTCAAAAGCTTTCTCTAAGTCTACAAATGCTATAAATGTAGGTTTGCTTTTCCTTAACCTATCTTGTATGAGACGTCGTAGGGTCAGTATTGCCCCGCGTGTTCCTACATTTCTCCTTAATCCAACATGATCTTCCCCAAGGTCGACTTCTACAAGTTTTTCCATTTTTCTGTAAAGGATTAGTGTTAGTGCTCTACAGCCAGAACTTTTACACTGGTCGGTAATTTTCACACCTGTCAGCACCTGCTTTCTTTGGAATTGGGATTATTATATTCTTCTTGAAGTCAAAGGGCATTTCGCCTGTCTCACACATCTGGCCCACCAAATAGAAGAGTTCTGTCATTGCTGGCTATCCCAAGGCCATCAGTAGCTCTAACGGAATGTTATCTACTCCCGAGGTCTTACTTCGACTTAAGACTTTCAGTGCTTTATCAGATTTATCAGACAGTATCGTATCTCCCTTCTCACCTTCCACTACGTCCTGTTCCACTGCCATAACACAGCCACAGCCCCCAAGTACATCTCCCTCGTATAGTCCCCTATATATTCCTTCCACATTGCTGCTTTCCCATCTTTGCTTAGGATTGGTTTTCCATCTGAGCTCTTCATATTCATATTCGTATTCATACATACCTTTCCTGCAAAGGTCTCTTTAATTTTCCTGTGGGCAGTATATATCTTACTCTTAGTGATATAAGCTTCTACATCCTCACATTTGTACTCTAGCCATTCCTGCTTAGCCATTTTTCACTTCCTGTTGATCTCATATTTTAGTTTGTATTCCCTTTCTCCTACTTCATTTGTTGCATTTTTATATTTTCTCCTTTCCTCTATTAAATTTAGTATTTTTGTGTCAACCAAGGATTTCTACTAGTACTCGTCTTTTTACCTACTTGACCATCTGCTACCTTCACTCTTCCATCTCTCAAAGCTACCCATTCTTCTTATATTGTATTCCTCTCCCCTGTTCTTGTCACTCGTTCCCTAATGCTCCCTCGAAACCCTCTACAACCTTTGGTTCTTTCAGTTAATCCAGGTCCCATGTTAAATGCTTCTCTTTTTGCAGTTTCTTCGGTTTTAATCTGCAGTTTATAACCAATAAATTGTGGTCAGAGTCCACATCTGTCTCTGGAAGTGTCTTACGATTTAAAGCTCTGTCTAACGATTATATAATCAATATGAAATCTTCCCGTGTTTCCAGGTCTCTTCCAAGTATACAACCTTTTTTCATGATTCTCAAATCACGAGCTAACTATGGTTAAGTTATGCTCTGTGCAAAATTCTACCAGGCGCTTCCTGTTTCATTCCTTTCCCCCAGTCCATATTCACCTATTGCTTTCCCTTCTCTTCTTTTTCCTACTATCCAATTCTTGTCCCCCATGACTATTACATCTTTGGCTCCCTTAACCATCTGTATAATTTCTTTTATCTCATCATACATTTCCTCAATCTCCTCCTTATCTGTGGAGCTTGTTGGTATACAAACTTGTATTACTGTGGTGGGTGTGGGCTTCGTGTCTATCCTGGCTACAGTAGTAGCTTATCCGGGTTCCGTTTCTTACTCATCATTAAATCTACTCCTTCATTATCTCTATTTAATTTTGTATTATTGGAACTCTGTATTCACTTGACCAGAAGTGCTGTTCCTCCTGCAACCGAACTTCACTAATTACGACTATATCCACCTTTAACCTATTCATTTCTCTTTTTAAATTTTCTAACATACTTGCCCTGACACTTCAGTGCTCCGATCCGTAGAACGCCAGTTTTGTTGCTCCTGATAACGACGTCCTCCTGAGTAGTTCCAGTCCGGAGATTCGAACGAGAGACTATTTCACCTCCGGAATAACTACTGAAAAGGCTGCTGCCCCTCTTCAGGAACCACGCGATTGTCTGGTCTCTCAACAGCTACCCCTCCGTTGAGGCACGCAAGCCTACCCACCAGCGCCACGTCCATGGTTCATAGGAGGCGGGGAAACACTATTATATACCTGACTAAAAATTGTATGAAGATTTCAGGCGATAATTGCTTTCAGGAATATATGTATTTGAAGAGCTTTTTGCAGACCAACCATGACTCGGAAGAATCACTCCGTGAAAGAAAGCTGGAGTTAGTCCCTAAGGAAACCGAAAATCCTGAACGCAAATGCCATCTGCTACAATTATCGAAGGATGTCTTCCATGACTCTTATTAGTCTAAGATGATGACATTTGATTGAACTAAGGGAAAAGCAAGTGTGAAAAAGGTTTCGCTTCAAAAAACTGTTCAGAACTTCATTGATGTTTCGAAAGATCCAGCTAAATCTAGTGACATTTTCACTGTTGCAACCGATTCGTCCAACCACAAAAACAAAAAGAGGTTTTCTCTAGTTATAAGATATTTTGATCCTGAAAAGATAATAAGAAACAATCTTGAGGACTTCATTTTAGCCGGCCAGGGTGGCCGAGTAGTTCTAGGGGCTACAGTCTGGAACCACGCGACCGCTACGGTCGCAGGTTCGAATCCTGCCTCGGACATGGATGTGTGTGATGTCCTTAGGTTAGTTAGGTTGATGTAGTTCTAAGTTCTAGGGGACTGATGACCTCAGCAGTTAAGTCCCATAGTGCTCAGAGCCATTTGAACCATTTGAACTTCATTTTACAGGCTGATGAGACAGCTACTGGTGAGATCAGGTCTCACTTAATTTTCATAATATAGATATAGAGAACCCTCACTGCATACTGTGCAGATAATGCACGTGTAAGTTACGTGACACATAATTCTGTGTTCAAACTGCTTCCGCAAAGCAACAAGCAACTGCTGAGACCAAATGCCCAAATTACGTATTACGTAATGCAACAAATCGTGCATGTGGTGCATGAGACGTAGACACTGAAATTCTCGTCTTGCAACTACACTCATGCTAATAAATTAAGGATAACTGCAGAATGTGGTGCCACACAACGTGGCACTACACAAAACTGGCGCTAATAGCATATGCACATAAGGAACACACACGACACAGATCTGTAAGTCCACGGTATTGGTGATAGGTTGAGAAAACCGTCGCGAAACACATGTGCTACAAAACGCCACTGTTTCCCGCACATGTAGCCCGACATCAGTATGGGATATGATCACCATGCACACGTAGACAGGCCGCACAGCGGGTTGGCATACTCTGGATCAGGTGGTGGAGCAGCTGCTGTGGTATAGTCTCCCATTCTTGCACCAGTGCCTGTCAGAGCTCTTAAAGTGTCGTAACGGTGTGAAGACGCGCAGCGATACGTCGACCGAGAAAATTTCAGACGTGCTCGATGGGGTTTAAGTCTGAAGAACAGGCAGGCTACTCCATTCGTCTCATATCTTCTTTCAAAGTACTCCTCCACGACGGCAGCTCGGTGGGGCTGTGCGTTATCATCCATCAGGAGGAAGGTGGAACCCACTGCACCCCTGAAAAGGTGCAAATGACGTCCCGATATACCTGACCTGTTACAGTTCCTCTGTTAAAGACATTCAGGGGTGTACGTGCACCAACCATAATCCCAAACCGCACCATCAAACCACGACCTCCATACAGGTCCCTTTCAAGGACATTAATGGGTTGGTATCTGGTTCCCGGTTCACGCCAGATGAAAACCCGGTGAGGATCACTGTTCAGACTGTACCTGGACTCGTCCGTGAACATAACCTGGGACCACTGTTCCAATGACCATGTACTGTGTTCTTGACACCAGGTTTTACGGGCGCTCCTGTGACCAGTGGTCAGTGGAATGCACCTTGCAGGTCTCCGGGCGAATAAAACCATATCTGTTCAGTCGTCTGTAGACTGTGTGTCTGGAGACAACTGTTCCAGTGGCTGAGGTAGGGTCTTGAGCAAGGCTACCTGCAGTACTCTTTGGCCGTCTGCGCGCAATGATGGTGATATATCGGTCTTCCTGTGGTGTTGTACACTATAGACTTCCCTTACTGTAGCGACTGGACACGTTTCCTGTCTGCTGGAATCGTTGCCATAATCTTGAGATCACACTTTGTGGCACACGGAGGAAGGTGGGACCCACTGCACTACACAACCTAGTGCTACGACCTGCTGTGTTTGACCAGCCTCCAGTCGCCCTAGTATTCTACCCCTCATAACGTCATCAATACGTGTTCTTTGACCCATTTTCAACACACAGTCACCGTTAGCACGTCTGAAAACGTCTGCACCCTTATTCGCAGCACCGTACTCCGTCATGCACCAACACACCACTGCGTATGTGGACTGCTGCCAGCGCCACCGAAGGACGACCGCAGGTCAAATGCACCACATGGTCATACCCCGATGCGATTTAAATCCGTAAACTCCCCACCAGAGCGTTGTTTCACCATGTCTGAGCATTATCCTTAATTTATGATGGTTCAAATGGCTCTGAGCACTATGGGACTTAGCATCTCAGGTCATCAGTCCCCTAGAACTTAGAACTACTTAAACCTAACTAACCTAAGGACATCACACACATCCATGCCCGAGGCAGGATTCGAACCTGCGACCGTAGAAGTCCCGCGGTTCCGGACTGCAGCGCCTAGAACCGCACGGCCACCACGGCCAGCCATAATTTATGAGCATGAGTGTAGTGAAAAGGGCCTTTGTATCTCGTTTTATTTCAAAGTGCTGAAAAACATCGAAAAGTGTTTCTCGTTAAATAGAGCTGACGTTTCCACTGCAGAAAAAACTTTCAGTAAAAATCGTTTATCCACACTATTCCGCAACATTAATGCGACCATCTTTCACAAGCCAAAAAAATCACATTTTGTAACGCGGACTGCTGCGAGACGGCCAGAAAGAGAGTCACCGAGGTTCTGGAAGGTACCTACACGGAAGTGAAGCCTTATCCACTCTGTGTCACAGTCAGCTGCGCTAGGTTTCTCGGCTGAGGATCAATGACGATATCAGCCCGATCGAGGTAGTATCCGCAGAAGTCAATCAGCCTTCTACATCAGGAGGCGTTCAACGTCCTTTTACATCGGTATTAGCCGACATCACTGAAAAGAAGTCATCACTTGTCACTGCTGGCCTTGGATCTACCTCTCCCATTGTTACGCCAGAACAAATTTGCAGTCTACCAAAAGCAGGAGAACGTAAAACAAGCGGTAAAGGAAAGCAACACTTAAAGTCCTGCATTCTTACATATACTCCTATAAAAAATAAAAAAGCAAGGTACAATGGAGAGGGAGAGAAAGAAGTCCATTAAGACAGAGAAAGTCAAATTAAAACTAATGAAGTTATTTTGTTGCGATGAAAACCAACAGCTGGACAAACCAAAGAAACAAGATAAAAAAGAGTGAACCCTAAAAAAAAAGTAACATGAATCACTCTGACGAACACTCTTTTTGTTTGGTGTGTCTTAAAATTTATTTTTCATCCAAACCAGGTCAAGACTGGAGCCAATGTGTTTCCTGCAAGACGTGGGCACAAATAGCTTGTGCAGAGGACAGTCCTTTTTGCACTTGAGTTAATTGCCAATCAGATCAATGTTTCCCTTCAGAATCGGAATGATTTGCCACAGCTAAGAGCCTGCGAGGCTATCTAAAACTTGAAACTTCGTGCCCGGCCCGGCACACAGTTTTAATCTGCCAGGAAGTTTCATATCAGCTCACACTCCGCTACAGAGTGAAAATCTCATATCTAAAATTTCTTTATAACCTTACGTTTAAATGTTGCTTACAAAATTTTAATTTTTGTAAAACTAAGAAATTTATTAGGAAAATGTAAAAATCTATTATATTCATTTTTAAATTTATCTTTAGAATATTAGTTTTTGGTTTTAATATGTTTGTACATTTTAAAGCAATAAAACCCTTTCAAAATACCTGTTTTGGTTACTATTATCCTGAATTCTGGCACCGTACCAGCTGCTCAAAGGCGCCTCAACAGACTGGATTAAATTTATACATCTGGCAAAGGTTACAAAATATTTTTTAGACACCACAAATATATTTTTATGAAGCTTTCAAATGTACCAATTGACAGCCAAATAGTTAACGACCTTATTGCGTTAGATTTGCCACTCAAAAATAATCACAAATAAGGCACTTCAAAAACAGATAAGGTAATAGTAAATCAAGGAGTCAGACAGGGATGTAGCTTGTCACCCACTCTTTTTAACAACTCTATTGAGGACATCATATGAACCTGGAAGAATGAAGCTCGTGGTGGTATGCAGGTGACAAGGAACGCCGGTGAAAATGCTGCGCTGTATGCAGATGACAAAATGCAGATTAGTCTTACAACACTGTGTGCGTAAATTAAAAGCACTGTGAAGAAAAAATTACACTCTAGAAATATCTGCTACGAAAACAAAAGTTATGTCCCATTACAGAAAAATTCCAGTTCGATTGAGGTTGTAAGATTGCTACTTTAATTTTCTTGTGCTGATGTGTAATGTTGCAACTTTAATTTTGTATGCTGAAGTGTAATATTGTTACTTTAATTTTGGTATGCTGAAATCGGTGCTAATTCACAATGAAAGTGGGTTAAAAGCCGTGATTTGTCTGGGGACGTTAACCGTGGATTACTGGGCAACTGTTTCATCAGATATTTAGCAGACTAACATTAATGATAATCTTTTAATAGTCATACAAAACCGGTAATATATATATATATATATATAAAGGAGAATTTAAATAAAAAGAAAGAAATCAGTTTATATTTGGAAATTTATTTTAAGATTGTTCATTGAAATTTCAGCATATTATACGTGAGTTATAACTGAGCTGGTGCCTTATTTACGATTGAAAAGAATGTGAGATTGTAATCTTACGGAACACATAAAATATGGAGCCAAGATTTGGAAAACTGCATACAACACTCCATTCATAAAATAACACACGAAGAACATTGAAACATAAGCAAGAAGAAATTAACCACAACCAACAGATTCAGTTTTTACCCAAAGAAATTACGTTCATACCACAATCCTGTCCGTCATGTAATTACCACACACTGGTATACTAAATTCATATTAACTCTTTGTGAAGTCTTCGCAAAAAGAATAGCTGAGGGCTACTTTGATGATTACACCACATGCTCCACGTGGTCAACTTGGTTTACACAAAGCGTACAACTCCACAATAATTTTGATAATTAAAATAAATTAGATCGAAAATCAATTGACAAAAGAAAAACCTTGAACTGGTTACTAACGTCTTACTATTAACCTGATGGGTCAAACAGTTATATAAGCACGTGGTACTGGTCTCGCAAAGTACACCCCACGTGGGTTGAACATAAAGAAAAGCATAAAGAAAAGTTGCTATATTAAAAAAAATATTCTCAAGACGAGACGTTATAATCTCACGCGCATTCGGATCTAAGATTGATGAACTTAGTTAGAGTTACTGATCAACACGTGGTTCCACTTTACTCACAAAGTAGTAACAAAGCAACTACCGGAAAATAATCTGAACTTCACACAATAATTACACTGCGCTGCAATTTAAGATAACATCGGATATTTTAGACCTAAACCCGAAATAAAGGTGATTAAATTGTTCAGTTAGGCTGAACTTAAGAGATCCATTGTCCTACGGACTAAACAGACACGCGCTTAGCCGGAGATCTTACCACTTCAGACGCTCGCCACGGCCACACTGCAACTCTCCTACTGCCGAGCGTACTTCCTCTGGGTGGCTCACAAAGACCAACGGAAGTGGCCAGAGGGGCAGCTTCCTATACCAACATGACAACGGACGGACAGGACCATACTAAGGATAGAAACCTCTTTGCTTTTAGGAAGCGTAGCTACCTGTTCCGACGTTGGTCCTACTGTTCTCTAGCAGACAGCCTTGTCTGCTACCCTCAAGCATGCAACTAGAAATACATGTGCTCATTCATCCTCTCACACAAAAGGGAAGGGGGATGACAGTAGCTTATCATATACAGTATATAAAAGAAAGCGGATGTAGGTTCCGTATGAGACTGTGTGACATGAATTACACATAAGAATTACATATAAACTGTGCTTTAAAGTGTAGTAGTGTGACAGATCGTTCTTGTTTATGTGTAAAAGTAACACGTTCCACTGCTCAGTCTCCTCCCAGATAGTCAGAAACGCCACAGTACATTTAGAAGAGGAATTTATTCCATAAATGGCAACAGATTTAAGAAATTAAACATGAAAGGAATCCAACAGAGACCTTTCAAGGTCTTTTACGGAAAACAAGGTATCTGAGCAAGTCACGACTTTCAGTTTCTTATGCAATGGTATAAATCTGGACGTAAGTAAAGACACAGAAATGAAAATCAACAAATTTCAACATGTACGTGAAACTATAAATAAGATTTTAAAAAATAATGTTAACAAAGCCACAAAATTGAACTGTATCAAAACTAATAGCAGCCGAATCCTGGACTGGGAGGAAAAGAGATCAAACTAATGCACATTCAGCAGAACTCAGATTTTTAAGAACTGTCAAAGATGTCTCAAGAAGAGGTCAAACGAAAAAAATTATGACATCAGGGCAGAATACAGAATTTATAATTTAAATTAGAAAGTCGAGGAATATAGGGGAGAACAGAGATGACAACACAGGAAACTGGATGAAGACACAGTTCCACTCGTTGTAAAAAGAAATACAAGCCCTCAAGGAAAAGGGTTGCAGGACGCCAAGGAAGAGGACGAAGTTAATTATGTGAGATTGGAACTGGCATTTAGCTAGGCCTTGAAGTGTACAAGAGCAAGAAGATCAATGTCATTTCTCATGGATTTGCTCCAGCATACATCATTTGTTGTTCTACAGCCTTGGTTCATGTGGTGTTCTGTCTCTTTTCGCAGCTTAGGTGCTTATCAAACACAGATTAAAGACATCTGAATTCTTCGCAAGCCTTGACAATGCTTTCATGAGCAATCAAGTCTTCTTCGCGATATCCTAGCCAAAAGTACCGACTTCGCAAAATCTACTTCAAGGCTCTAGACCTTATATTCTCCAAGCTTCGAAGCCATGTAGCTGGTATTAATCACTGACCATTTTTAATTTACATTTAGATCCGCACAGCTGTATCCATTATTTTCGACTAACTTCAGTCTGTTTCAAAACTAAAAGGCTTTGTCCTCAATCACATAGTGTGGTAATCGATGCACTGCACATCCGTAAATGTATCACACATATGGAATGCATCGACTACCACACTTGCTTATGAAGCCTTCCGCCAAAAATAAATAAATAAATGAACGAAATGAAACACAACAAAAAAGCTCTGAGCACTATGGGACTTAACATCTTAGGACATCAATCCCCTAGAACTTAGAACTACTTAAACCTAACTAACCTAAGGACATCACACACCCATGCCGAAGCAGGATTCGAACCTGCGACCGTAGCGGTCGCGCGGTTCCAGACTAAAGCGCCTAGAACCGCTCGGCCACGGAAAACAACAAATACATCTGATTGAACAAAAGAATAATTTCAGAAAGAATCAATAGTTTTTGTTCTACGTAGGTAAAAATTAATCAGCTTACGTCCCCCATCTCTTCAGTCGCTATAAATACAACAAGAATCATTTATCCGTTGCTCCATTCAATGGAGTTATCTTATTTAGTTACTAAGAACGAGTGAAACATATGTCTTAAATATAACTGTATGGAGAGAGAGAGAGAGAGAGAGAGAGAGAGAGAGAGAGAGAGAGAGGCAGTTTCACTGCGGTAGATGTTTGGATATTGCAAACTCCTCAGACATAACATTTACCTCCCGTTCAGCGTAAGTAGTATAAATGTCGAAACTTCTTAAAGAATTTTAAGTGTGTTTTCTTTTTCCATACAGATTCATTATCTCCATCATTCTTGTCCTCGGTTCGGTGTAATATGCCTCCCTCAGGCTACAAAAATAAGGGTTTTCCATATTCCTTAGGTGCTGCATTTATATCAAGTTTTTTTTTTTAAAGCAAAGTCCGTGCAACACCTGCCAGCCCTCAAACCGCTCCTTTCTTCTACGTATTTCCATTGTTGAAATCCCGTCTTTAAAACGTTTTTTTCGACTGGACTCGAAAAAAAAAATCTTAACTTCGAAACATTATTTGATCTTTTCTGTTGTAGCATTCGAATTCTTACAGTATTTCGAACAAACATTGCATGTAAGTCATGTGTAACTAGGATTGCCATAACTAACTGGGACCTTGTCGGGACACTATGAGACAGGGGTGTAAAAATTTATTGAATATAATCATTTTTTTCTATTCAGAACACAATTAAATGGAACTTTCTGTGTCAGAAGTAGTTGGTATACAATTTTTTCTGAAGATTTCACGTTTTTCAGTTAGTCTTTTTTCCCTTTTACATATTTCTAAGACTCCATGCAAGTCAGTTTGTTGTTAACTGGCATTGTAAGACTGATTCCACAGTGCCTGGCAGCAGTCGATTTCTTTAACCTGACCATTGGGCCGATCTCAGCAAAAATACTGTTTGCACAACGGCGTTGTACTATTGCTAGTTTACCTGCAATATTATTTATATCCTTACCGCCATTACCAAAATATTCCAGTAAATTTAAGGACGCCTTTACATCTTTTCGTTTCGCTTATCAACTGTACAAGAATGTTGGCTGCAATCGGGATTGCCACAATGAAGCGATGCTAAGCCACGCTTACACAGCTTGTGTGACTCAGTTGAGAAGTAAATAACGTAACGAGTGTGTTTAAACATGAATGTCCCTATAATCTGCTTTCGCTTGTTACTTTCCACCATAGCTGCTGCTTGGCAAGAAGCGAGCGGATCCGTTCGTTGCCAGTAACGAGAAGCAAGTGAACATCCCCCCTTTCGCGGCCTCTCTAGACGCGTAGGCTGTCTCATTCTTTCTCTGCTTCTCGAATTACCTTGAGTTAAGCGTCTTATTTCCGTAGACGCACGAACAGAAAAAAGAACTGTACTTTTGTCGACAGTAGTATCGATTATTAAAGGAAAATATTTCGAGATTTGTCTGTCAGGGATTTTAAACTATAGATAGTACTTCGTAGGATTAATACTGATAACAGTGATCACACAGACGTCCAGATTTATGCCACTGTATAAGAAACTGAAAGTCGTGACTTGCTCAGATACCTTGTTTTCCGTAAAAGACCTCAATCGAACTGGAAATTTTCTGTAATGGGACATAACTTTTGTTTTCGTAGCAGATATTTCTAGAGTGTAATTTTTTCTTCACAGTGCTTTTAATTTACGCACACAGTGTTGTAAGACTAATCTGCATTTTGTCATCTGCATACAGCGCAGCATTTTCACCGGCGTTCCTTGTCACCTGCTTACCACCACGAGCTTCATTCTTCCAGGTTCATATGATGTCCTCAATAGAGTTGTTAAAAAGAGTGGGTGACAAGCTACATCCCTGCCAATATAAGGGAGAAAGAGGTGGTAAAAAAAGGGAGCCGGAACGATTGAAGAACAATTGTTTTTAATTCGGTAGCTCCCGAGAAATACGGGAGAGTTGGTCGCCCTATTCAATTGTGGATTGCAGAATAGTCATGTAGTTGAAGATGTAGATGTAGGAGGCTACGGACAGGCGCTGCACATAATGATATCCTCTGGCGTATTAGATACAGAAAATGCGAACGCTTAAAACATCTGTCGAAAGGAATGTCTCAGAATTTCCAAACTTGCCAAGTGGTCCCTTCTCGTATGTACGCGCACACTCCCTCTTCTTCGAACTGTCCATGGTGAAAAACACGTGGTCTGTTGTGCAAATATGCCCATCGTATTCCTCAGCTGTCTATATGACCTCTTTGCATTCAACTATCCATCTTAACAAAAAAAGCAACGTTTGGTTTTTCTCAGTAATTATCAAACGACTCATTTCTTGCCTTTTCCCAGAACTCGTTTCCTCCGCATGTACTGATGCTTGCACAGCACTTACACAGTAACGGCATATTAAAAACCTCTTTTTTTACGATGCACTGACGTAACCCTGAGGCCAGCTTACTCTCCAGATATTTCACTCGCCCTTATTACACGAAGACCAAACGCTTGCCATGACCTCTAGCTTACAGTGCGATTGTTTACTGACAGCAAGTCATTCTGTAAAAAGAGACGTGTATATCTTCAGCCACAGTGCTCGTGATTCTATGCTTTTCCACAGCTTTCTCTGCTGTTGCGTAACGTGAATGTTGCGTCGCTGTTCGTGAGAATCCCAGACGCGGGAAACGGTCAAGGTTACGAGAATGACAGCGCGGCGTGCCCTCTTTTGTCGTGGCGGTGGAGACGAGAACGCGGAGTCTTTCTGCGACCACTTGCGACTGACATTCCTTCTGTGATAAATTACCCGCTATCTAGATTCCCGACACAGTGGGAAGTTCAGGTGGAGGACGACGTGTCGCACCACCAGGTCGCGACTCACTAACCCAGTTCTCCACATCGCGTCTTCTGCGTTACTGGTGCTTCTATGTGGTATACCAGAGCCATGTTACAGCTGGTGTACAAAGTCCTTTTGCTGCACTACAGCGGAGCTTGGAGGCAGCACAATATCATGCAATGAAATAAAGTGTGATATGGTATGATATGACAGAAAGATTTGCCATTACTACTGAATGACATTTCAACAACTAAATGGTTATTTATTTGTTCGTGTGAGAAGCATTTACGATTTATAAAGTAACGTACAGTATTTACATGTCGTGTGTATGTATACACTACTGGCCATTAAAATTGCTACATCAAGAAGAAATGCATATGATAAACGGGTATTCATTGGACAAATATATTATACCAGAACTGACATGTTATTACATTTTCACGAAATTTGGGTGCATAGATCCTGAGAAATCAGTACCCAGAACAACCACCTCTGGCCGTAATAACGGCCTTAATACGCGTGGGTATTCAGTCAAACAGAGCTTGGATGGCGTGTACAGGTACAGCTGCCCATGCAGCTTCAACACGACACCACAGTTCATCAACTGGCGTATTGTGATGAACCAGTTGCTCGGCCACCATTGACCAGACGTTTTCAATTGGTGAGAGATCTGGAGAATGTGTTGGCCAGGGCAGCAGTCGAACATTTTCTGTATCCAGAAAGGCCCGTACAGGACCTGCAACATGCGGTCGTGCATTGTCCTGCTGAAATCTAGGGTTTCGCAGGGATCGAATGAAGGGTAGAGCCACGGGTCGTAACACATCTGAAATGTAACGTCCACTGTTCAAAGTGCCATCAATGCGAGCAAGAGGTGACCGAGCCGTGTAACCAATGGCACCCCATACCATCACGCCAGGTGATACGCCAGTATGGCGA